>NW_024754248.1:0-11683 GCF_018991925.1 Homarus americanus | reverse complement strand
TGTTATACTCGACCAGGGGACTTTGTTATACTCGATCTGGAGACTTTGTTATACTTGATCAAGGGACTTTGTATTATTCAATCAGGGGACCTTTGTTATGCTCGATAAGGGGACTTTGTTATATTTGATGAGAGGACTTTGTTATTCTCGATCAGGGGCCTTGGTTATACTCGACCAGGGGACTTTGTTATACTCGACCAGGGGACTTTGTTATACTCGAACAGGGGACTTTGTTATACTCGATCAGGGGAATTTGAAATAATCGATCAAGGGCCTTTGTCATAATCGATCAGGGGACTTTGTTATACTCAATCATGGGCCATTGTTATACTCATCCAGGGGACTTTGTTATACTCGATGAGGGAACTTTGTTATATTCGATCAGGGGACTTTGTTATTCTCGATCAGGGGTCTTAGTTATACTCGACCAGGGGACTTTGTTATACTCGACCAGGGGACTTTGTTACACGCGACCAGGGGACTTTGTTATACTCGTTGAGGGGAATTTGTTATGCTCGACTAGGGGACTTTGTTATACTCGATAACAGGACTTTGTTATACTCAATCAGGGGACTTTGTTATACTCGATCAGGGGCCTTTGTTATACTCGATCATGGGCCTTTGTTATGCTCAACCAGGGGACTTTGTTATACTCGATCACGGGAATTTGTTATACTCGACCAGGGGACTTTGTTATACTCGATCAGGGGAATTTGTTATACTCGACCAGGGTACTTTGTTATACACGACCAGATAACTTTGTTATACTCGATGAGAGATCTTTGTTATACTCGATCGGGGGACTTTGTTTTACTCGATCAGTGGGCTTTGTTATACTCGATCAAGGGACTTTGTTATACTCGACCAGGGGACTTTGTGTTACTCGATCAGGGGACTGTTCTATATTCGATCAGGGGACTTTGATATACTCGATTAGGGGCCTTTATTATACTCGATCAAGGGCCTTTGTTATAGTCGATCAGAGGACTTTGTTATACTCGATCAGTGGACTTTGTTATACTTGACCAGGGGACTTTGTTATACTCGATCAGGGGGCTTTGTTATACTCGATCAGGGGACATTACTATTCTCGACCAGGGAACTTTGTTATACACGATCAGGGGATATGTTTTACTCGATCAGGGGATATGTTATACTCGATCATGGGACTTTGCTATACTCGATCAGGATGTCTTTGTTACACTCAACCGGGGGCCTTTGATATACTCGATGAGGGCGCTGTTATACTCGATCAAGGACTTTGTTATATTCGATAAGGGGACTTTGTTTTACTCGATCTGGGGTTTTCATTTTCCTCGATCAGGGGACTTTATTGCCTCCTTCAGAGTCTTTGTTATACTCCATCGAGATATTGTTATACTCGGCCAGGGACTTTGTTATACTTGATCAGGGGACTTTGTAATATTCGATCAGGGAAGTTTATTATACACGACCAGGGCCTTTATTTATGTAATAAGGACTTGTATACTCGATGAGGGCTTTGATATACTCGATCAGGGGACTTTGTTATACTCGATCAGGGTATTTGTTATACTCGATGATTGGACTTTGTTATACTCGATCAGGGGACTTTGTTATACTCGACCAGGGTCTTTTGTTATGCTCGACCCGTGGCCTTTGTTATACTCGATCAAAGGGCTTTGTTATATTCGATTAGGGGACTTTTTTATACTCGATGAGGGGCATTTGTTATACTCGATCAAGGGCCTTTGTTATACTCGATCAGGGGACTTTGTTAGACTCGATTAGGGGCCTTTGTTATACTCGATCAGGGGACATTGATATACTCGATCAGTGGGCTTTGTTATACTCGACAAGGGGCCTTTGTTATGCTCGATCAGGGGACTTTGTTATAATCGATCAGGAGCCTTTGTTATACTCTATCAGGGGCTTTTATTATCCTCGAACCAGGGGAATTTGTTATACTCGATCATGAGACCTTGTTATACTCGACCAGGGGCCTTTGTTATGCTCGATAAGGGGACTTTGTTATACTCCAACAGGGGCCTTTGTTATACTCGATCAGGGTACTTTGTTATACTCGATCAGGGGAATTTGTTATACTCGATTAGGGGACTTTGTTATACTCGATGAGGGGATTTTTGATATGCTCGATCAGGGGACTTTGTTATACTCGATCAGGGGACTTTGTTATACTCGATGACTGGACTTTGTTAAACTCGATCAGAGGACTTTGTTATACTCAACCAGGGTCCTTTGTTATGCTCGACAAGTGGCATTTTGTTATACTCGATCAGGGGGCTTTGTTATATTCGATTAGGGGACTTTGTTATACTCGATGAGGGGCATTTGTTATACTCGATCAAGGGCCTTTGCTATACTCGATCAGGGGACTTTGTTAGACTCGATTAGGGGCCTTTGTTATACTCGATCAGGGGACTTTGTTATACTCGATCAGGGGCCTTTGTTATACTATATCAGGGGCTTTTGTTATACTCGAACCAGGAGAATTTCTTATACTCGATCATGAGACCTTGTTATACTCGATCAGGGCCTTTTTTATGCTCGACCAGGGGGGGTTTGATATACGCGATCAGGGGACGTTGTTATACTCGATTAGGGGTCTTTGTTATACTCGACCAGGGTGCTTTGTTATGCTCGACCAGTGGCCTTTGTAATACTCGATAAGGGGGCTTTGTTATATTCGATTAAGGGACTTTGTTATACTCTACCAGGTGCCTTTGTTATGGTCAACCAGGGGACTTTGTTATACTCAATCAGTAAACTTGTTTTACTCGATCAGGGGGCTTTGTTTTCCTCGACCAGGGGACTTTGTTATACTCGATCATGGGACTTTGTTATACATGATTTGGGGACTTTATAATATTCGAAGAGGGGGGCTTTGTTATACTCGACCAGGGGCCATTGTTATGCTCGATAAGGGGACATTGTTATACTTGATGAGGGGCCTTTGTTTTACTCGATCAGGGGACATTACTATACTCGACCAGGTAACTTTGTTTTACACGATCAGGGATATGTTATACTCGATCAAGGGACTTTGTTATACTCAGTCAGGAGGCTTTGTTATACTCAACCCGGGGCCTTTTTTATACTCGATCAGGGGAATTTGGTATACTCGATCAGAGAACTTTGTTATACTCGATCAGGGGGCTTTGTTATACTCAACCAGGGGACTTTGTTATACTCGATCAGGTGACTTTTTTATACTCGATCAGGGGTCTTTGTTATGCTCAATCAGGGGACTTTGTTATACTCGATCAGGGGACTTTGTTATGCTCGATTAGGGGGGGCTTTGTTTTCCTCGATCAGGGGGCTTTGTTATACTCCATCAGGGTCTTTGTTATTCTCCATTAGGGGCCTTTGTTATACTCGACCAGGGGACTTTGTTATTTTCGATCAGGGGACTTTGTTATACTTGATCAGGGGACTTTGTATTATTCGGTCAGGGAGGCTTTGTTATGCTCAAACAGGGGCCTTTGTTATGCTCGATAAGGGGACTTTGTTATACTCGATTAGGGGGGGCTTTGTTTTCCTCGATCAGGGGATTTTGTTATACTCCATCAGGGTCTTTGTTATTCTCCATTAGGGGCCTTTGTTATACTCGACCAGGGGACTTTGTTATTTTCGATCAGGGGACTTTGTTATACTTGATCATGGGACTTTGTATTATTCGGTCAGGGGGGCTTTCTTATGCTCGACCAGGTAATTTTGTTATACACGATCAGGGGATGTGTTATACTCGATCAGGGGACTTTGTTATACTAAGTCAGGAGGCTTTGTTATACTCAACCCGTGGCCTTTGTTATACTCGATGAGGGGAATTTGGTATACTCGATCAGAGGACTTTGTTATACTCGATCAGGGGCCTTTGTTATACTCGACCAGGGGACTTTGTTATTTTCGATCAGGGGACTTTGTTATACTTGATCAGGGGACTTTGTATTATTCGGTCAGGGGGCTTTGTTATGTGCTCTCGACCAGGGCCTTTGTTATGCTCGATAAGGACTTGTTATATGCGACTGAGGGGACTTTGTTATTCTCGAAGGCATCAATAGGGACTTTGGTTTTTACCTCACCAGGACTTTTGCTATACTTGATCAGGGGAATTTGGTTATACCTGACCAGGGACTTTGTTGGCGCTCGATAAGGACTCTTGTTATACCTGATCAAGGGCCTTTGGTCATAATCGATCATGACTTGTTATTCTCGATCAGGGTGCCTTGGTTATACTCGACCAGGGGACTTTTGGTTATACTCGACCAGGGACTTGGTTATACTCTGGATCAGGGAATTTGCTTACAGTCGACCAGGACTCTTTTGGTTATGCCTCGACCAGAAATTTTTGTTATGCTCGGTAAGGGGACTTTGTTATACTCGATGAGGGGGGGCTTTCTTTTCCTCGATCAGGGGACTTTGTTATACTCCATCAGGGTCTTTGTTATTCTCCATTAGGGGCCTTTGTTATACTCGACCAGGGGACTTTGTTATTTCGATCAGGGGACTTTGTTATACTTGATCAGGGGACTTTGTATTATTCGGTCAGGGGGGCTTTCTTATGCTCCACCAGGTAACTTTGTTATACACGATCAGGGGATGTGTTATACTCGATCAGGGGACTTTGTTATATTCAGTCAGGAGGCTTTGTTATACTCAACGCGGGGCCTTTGTTATACTCGATCAGGGGAATTTGGTATACTCGATCAGAGGACTTTGTTATACTTGATCAGGGGGCTTTGTTATACTCAACCAGGGGACTTTGTTATACTCGATCAGGTGACTTTGTTTTATACTTTATTAGGGGGGCTTTTTTTTTCCTCGGGATCAGGGACTTTCTTATACTCCATCAGGTCTTTTGTTAATCTACACACATTAGGGGGGCCTTTTGTTATAATTTCTACCAGGACTTTGTTATTTTCAGATCAGGGGACTTTGTTATATTCTTGATCAGGTATTTTGTATTATTCGTCAGGGGGCTTTTCTTTGTTATTCTCGATCAGGGCCTTGGTTTTACTCTCGACTAGGGACTTCTTGTTATACTCGACCAGGGCCTTTTTATGCCTCGATATGTTACTTTTGTTATTCTCGATGAGGGTCCTTTTGTTATACCTTTATTAAGGACATTACTGATATACCATCAGGGAACTTTTGTTGTACAATGCATCAGGGGATATGTTATACCGCATCAAGGGATGTGTTATACTCGATCAGGTGATGTGTTATACTTGGATCAAGGACTTTGTATTATTCGATGAGGGGGGCTGCTATGCTCGATAAGGGATCTTTTGTTATATTCGATCAGGGGACTTTGTTATACTCGATCAGGGGGCTTTGTTTTACTCGATTAGGAAACTTTGTTATACTCGATCAGGGGCCTTTGTTATAATCGTTCAGGGGACTTTGTTATACTCGATCAGGGGACTTTGTTATACTGATCAGGGGACTTTGTTAAATTATATCAGGGCTTGTTATACCTTTAACCAGGGGAATTTCTTATACTCGATCATGAGACTTTGTTATATTCGATCATTGCGTTTATTATACTCGACCAGAGGGGTTTGATATACTCGATCAGGGGACTTTGTTATACTCGATCAGCGGGCTTTGTTATACTCGAACAGGGTGCTTTGTTATGTTCGACCAGTGGCCTTTGTTAAACTCGACCAGGGGGCTTTGTTATATTCGATTAGGGGACTTTGTTATACTCGACCAGGGGCTTTTGTTATACTCGATCAGGGGACATTACTATATTCGACCCGGGAACTTTGTTATACTCGATCAGGGCCATTATTATACTCGACAAGGGGGGTTGGATATACTTGATCTGGAGACTTTCTTGTACTCGATGAGGGGGCTCTTTTATACTCAACCAGGGTGATTTGTTATGTTCGACCAGTGGCCCTTGTTATGCCTCGATCAGGGGCTTGTTATATCTCGATTAGGGACTTTTCATATATTAGGACCAGGAGCCTTTTGTTATGGTCAACCAGGGACTTTGTTATACCTGATGAGGGACTTGTTATACTCGGATCAGGGGGCTTTTGTTTTCCCTAATTAGGACTTTGTTATAATCGATCAGGGACTTTGTTATACTTGATCAGGGGACTTTGTAATATTCGATGAGGGGGGCTTTGTTATACTCGACCAGGGGCCTTTGTTATGCTCGATAAGGGACTTTGTTATACTCGATGAGGGGCCTTTGTTATTCTCGATCAGGGGACATTACTATACTCGACCCGGGAACTTTGTTATACACGATCAGGGGATATGATATGCTCGATCAGGGGATGTGTTATACTCGATCAGGGGACTTTGTTATACTCAGTCAGGATGCTTTGTTATACTCAACCGGGTGCCTTTGTTATACTCGATCAGGGGAATTTGTTATACTCGATCAGGGGACTTTGTTATACTCGATCAGGGGGCTTTGTTATACTCAATCCAGGGGACTTTGTTATACTCGATCAGGTGGTTTTGTTATACTCGAACCACTGGTCTTTGTTATGCTCGACCAGGGGACTTTGTTATACTCGATAAGGGTCCTTTGTTGTACTCGATCAGGGAACTTTGTTATACTCGATCAGAGGAGTTTTTTATACTCGATCATAGGACTTTGTTTTACTCGACCAGGGGACTTTGTTATACTCGATGAGGGGGCTTTGTTATACTCGATCAGGGGACATTCCTATACTCGACCAGGGAACTTTGTTATACACGATCAGAAGTTATGTTATACTCGATCAGGGGATGTGTTATACTCGATCAAGGGACTTTGTTAAACTGATCAGAAGGCTTTGGTTATACCAGATCAGGTGACTTTTTGTTATACCGACCATGGACTTTGTTATACTCGATCAAGGGGAATTTTTTTATACTCGATCAGGGAAATTTGTTATACTCGATCGGGGAATTTTGTTTTACTTATGAGGGGCTTTTGTTATACCGATCAAGGACTTTGTTATACTCGACCAGGGGACTTGTTATACTTCTGGATCAGGGACTTTGTAAGCATCTCGATCAGAGAGCTTTGTTATACTCTGACCAGGGGCCTTGTTATGCTCGATGAGGGACATTACTATACACGACTCAGGGAACTTTGTTATACAATTTATCAGGGAGGTTAGTTATACTCTCTCGATCAGGGGATGTGTTATAATTTGATCAGATTTTGTATTATCTGATGAGGGGGGCTTTGTTATGCTCGATAAGGGGACTTTGTTATATTCGATCAGAGGACTTTGTTATTCTCGATCAGGGGCCTTGGTTATACTCGATGAAGGGCCTTTGTTATACTCGATCAGGGGGATTTGTTTTCCTCGAGAAGGGGACTTTCTTATACTCGATCAGGGGACTTTGTTATACATGATCAGGGGAATTTGTAAGATTCGATCAGGGAAGCTTTGTTATACTCTACCAGGGGCCTTTGTTATGCTCGATAAGGGTACTTTGGTATACTCAATGGTGTGCCTTTGTTATATTATATCAGGGGCTTTTGTTATACTCGAACCAGGGGAATTTCTTATACTCGATCATGAGACTTTGTTATACTCGATCATTGCCTTTATTATACTCGACCAGAGGGGTTTTATATACTCGATCAGGGGACTTTGTTATACTCGATCAGCGGGCTTTGTTATACTCGACCAGGGGGCTTTGTTATATTCGATTAGGGGACTTTGTTATACTCGACCAGGGGCCTTTGTTATGGTCAACAAGGAAACTTTGTTATACTCGATGAGGGGACTTTGTTATACTCGATGAGGGGGCTTTGTTTTCCTCGACCAGGGGACTTTGATATACTCAATCAGGGGACTTTGTTATACTTGATCAGGGGACTTTGTAATATTCGATGAGGGAGCTTTGTTATACTCGACCAGGGGCCTTTGTTATGCTCGATAATTGGACTTTGTTATACACGATGAGGGGCCTTTGTTATATGCGATCATGGGACATTGTTATACTCGACCAGGGGATATGTTATACTCGATCAGGGGATGTGTTATACTTGATCAGGGGACTTTGTATTATTCGATGAGGGGGCTTTGTTATGCTCGATAAGGGGACTTTGTTATATTCGATCAGAGGACTTTGTTATTATCGATCAGGGGCCTTGGTTATACTCGATGAAGGGCCTTTGTTATACTCGATGAAGGGACTTTGTTATACTCGATCAGGGGGATTTGTTTTCCTCGAGAAGGGGACTTTGTTATACTCGATCAGGGGACTTTGTTATACTTGATCAGGGGACTTTGTAAGTTTCGATCAGGGGAGCTTTGTTATACTCGACCAGGGGCCTTTGTTATGCTCGATAAGAGGACTTTGTTATACTCGATGAGGGTCCTTTGTTATACTCGATGAGGGGACATTACTATACTCGACCAGGGAACTTTGTTATACACGATCAGGGGATATGTTATACTCGATAAGGGGATGTGTTATACTCGATCAGGGGACTTTGTTATACTCAGTCAGGAGGCTTTGTTATACTCAACCGGGGGCCTTTGTTATGCTCGATCAGGGGAATTTGATATACTGGATTAGGGGACTTTGTTATACTCGATCAGGGGGCTTTGTTATACTCAACCAGGGGACTTTGTTATACTCGATTAGGTGGTTTTGTTATACTCTACCAGGGGTCTTTGTTGTGCTCGATCACGCGACTTTGTTATACTCGATCAGGGGCCTTTGTTGTACTCGTTGAGGGGACTTTGTTATACTCGATCTGGGGGCTTCGTTTTCCTCGATCAGGGGAATTTGTTATACTCCATCAGGGACTGTGTTATGCTCCATTAGGGGCCTTTGTTATACTCGACCAGGGGACTTTGTTATACTCGATCTGGAGACTTTGTTATACTTGATCAAGGGACTTTGTATTATTCAATCAGGGGACCTTTGTTATGCTCGATAAGGGGACTTTGTTATATTTGATGAGAGGACTTTGTTATTCTCGATCAGGGGCCTTGGTTATACTCGACCAGGGGACTTTGTTATACTCGACCAGGGGACTTTGTTATACTCGAACAGGGGACTTTGTTATACTCGATCAGGGGAATTTGAAATAATCGATCAAGGGCCTTTGTCATAATCGATCAGGGGACTTTGTTATACTCAATCATGGGCCATTGTTATACTCATCCAGGGGACTTTGTTATACTCGATGAGGGAACTTTGTTATATTCGATCAGGGGACTTTGTTATTCTCGATCAGGGGTCTTAGTTATACTCGACCAGGGGACTTTGTTATACTCGACCAGGGGACTTTGTTACACGCGACCAGGGGACTTTGTTATACTCGTTGAGGGGAATTTGTTATGCTCGACTAGGGGACTTTGTTATACTCGATAACAGGACTTTGTTATACTCAATCAGGGGACTTTGTTATACTCGATCAGGGGCCTTTGTTATACTCGATCATGGGCCTTTGTTATGCTCAACCAGGGGACTTTGTTATACTCGATCACGGGAATTTGTTATACTCGACCAGGGGACTTTGTTATACTCGATCAGGGGAATTTGTTATACTCGACCAGGGTACTTTGTTATACACGACCAGATAACTTTGTTATACTCGATGAGAGATCTTTGTTATACTCGATCGGGGGACTTTGTTTTACTCGATCAGTGGGCTTTGTTATACTCGATCAAGGGACTTTGTTATACTCGACCAGGGGACTTTGTGTTACTCGATCAGGGGACTGTTCTATATTCGATCAGGGGACTTTGATATACTCGATTAGGGGCCTTTATTATACTCGATCAAGGGCCTTTGTTATACTCGATCAGAGGACTTTGTTATACTTGATCAGGGGACTTTGTTATACTTGACCAGGGGACTTTGTTATACTCGATCAGGGGGCTTTGTTATACTCGATCAGGGGACATTACTATACTCGACCAGGGAACTTTGTTATACACGATCAGGGGATATGTTTTACTCGATCAGGGGTTGTGTTATACTCGATCCGGGGACTTTGCTATACTCGATCAGGATGTCTTTGTTTCACTCAACCGGGGGCCTTTGTTATACTCGATGAGGGGCCTTTGTTATACTCGATCAAGGGACTTTGTTATATTCGATCAGGGGACTATGTTTTACTCTATCTGGGGGCTTTGTTTTCCTCGATCAGGGGACTTTGTTATACTCCATCAGAGTCTTTGTTATACTCCATCAGGGGCCTTTGTTATACTCGACCAGGGGACTTTGCTGTACTTGATCAGGGGACTTTGTAATATTCGATGAGGGGGGATTTGTTATACACGACCAGTGGCGTTTGTTATGCTCGATAAAGGGACTTTGTTATACTCGATCAGGGGCCTTTGGTATACTCGATCAGGGGACTTATACTCGAACAGGGGACTTTGTTATACTCGATGAGGGGACTTTTTTATACTCGATGTGGGGCCTTTGTTATACTCGATCAGGGGGCTTTGATATACTCGATCAGCTGGTTATATTCAATTAGGCAACTGTTATACTCGATGAGGGGCAGCATTTGTTATACTCGATCAAGGGCCTTGCTATACTCTCGATCAGGGGACTTTGATATACTCGATCAGTGGGCTTTGTTATACTCGACCAGGGGCCTTTGTTATGCTCGATCAGGGGACTTTGTTATACTCGATCAGGAGCCTTTGTTATACTCTATCAGGGGCTTTTATTATACTCGAACCAGGGGAATTTGTTATACTCGATCATGAAATCTTGTTATACTCGACCAGGGGCCTTTGTTATGCTCGATAAGGGGACTTTGTTATACTCCATCAGGGGCCTTTGTTATACTCGACCAGGGGACTTTGTTATACTCGATTTGGGGACTTTGTTATACTCGATGAGGGGGCTTTGATATACTCGATCAGGGGACGTTGTTATACTCGATCAGGGGACTTTGTTATACTCGATGATTGGACTTTGTTAAACTCGATCCGAGGACTTTGTTATACTCAACCAGGGTCTTTTGTTATGCTCGACCAGTGGCATTTTGTTATACTCGATCAGGGGCTTTGTTATATTCGATTGAGGGACACAGAAAAAGCTAAAAGCAAATTTGTCTCACAAATTTGCTTAGCTTTTTCTCAGAAGTATATGAAGCGGTAGATAATGATAAGTCATATGATATAATTTATTTAGATTTCAGTAAAGCATTCGATAGAGTCCCTCATGAGAGATTGATAAGGAAGGTAGAAGCACATGGAATAGGTGGATCATTATTAAAATGGATTAGGTCATGGTTAACTGGTAGGAAACAAAAAGTCAGCATAAATGGATTTAAGTCAGACTGGGGTGCTGTCAAAAGCGGAGTTCCCCAGGGATCTGTATTAGGCCCTCTGCTGTTTGTTATATTCATTAATGATCTTGATTTAGGTATAACTAGTAGGATTAGTAAATTTGCAGATGATACCAAAATGGGGAGAGTGATAAATTCAGACAGTGACTTTGAACACCTTCAAAGAGATCTAGATACCTTACATGAGTGGTCAGTAAACTGGCAAATGAATTTTAATACTGATAAATGCAAGGTACTACAGATAGGGAAGACGAATACAAACGTTAAGTATAAACTAGGTAACACGGAAATAGAAAACTCAGTTTGTGAAAAAGATCTTGGTGTATTTGTTAGCAACGACTTGAAACCTAGAAAACAATGTATTAGCGTTCGCAACAAGGCAAACAGGATTCTTG
>NW_024754247.1:687500-921236 GCF_018991925.1 Homarus americanus | reverse complement strand
TCTCCTCCCTCACACCTCCCTACCTCTACCTCCTCCCTCACACCTCTCTACCTCTACCTTCTCCCTCACACCTCTCTACCTCACCTCCCCTCACCTCCCTACCTCCTCCCTCACACCTCTCTACCTCTACCTTCTCCCTCACACCTCTCTACCTCTACCTCCTCCCTCACACCTCCCTACCTCTACCTCCTCCCTCACACCTCCCTACCTCTACCTCCTCCCTCACACCTCCCTACCTCGACCTCCTCCCTCACACCTCTCTACCTCTCTCTCCTCCCTCACACCTCCTGGCCGCCTGCCCTCAGTCCACGGCACCACAACAATTAAACACATTTAGCAGTTGTCTAGAAAGCGCGAGTTTACATTCCCAGTTGATGTTCAGATCACTACTGTTGTGTTTCTCAAGTTCCATTTCGGGTGTAAGGCTTTCTGAGGTAATATTTTAGTACTATGTGTTGTATTGGTGAGGAGAGTTTGGTAAGAACTTCCTACAAAAGAGCTGTGAGCACCGACTAGATTTACTTCCGATTATTATCTCTCAGTTGGATGAAGGTCTGGGCACACTGGTTCTTGATATCTTCGTCCAGAGTAAACATAAGTCAGTTCTTGCTTGTCCCCGGCAGGTTGTGTGTCGTCCCCAGGCGTTCAGTTGTCACCACCAGGCAGTGAACGTCCCCTAGGAGTCGCTTAGTCGTGTCTCCATGGCTGGTGTTTAACATATTCCCCAGCATGATGGGTGAGGTAGTGGCTGGTGGCCCGGTCATGGCCAACAAAGTGTTTCCCTGCTGTTTGTTGGGTTGTTCTCGCCAACACTGTTTTGAAAACATTGGCGGCAGAGGAGCGAGTGAGTGGAGGCGACGGTGTGTGCCTCGAGCCCGCCACCGACACTCCCCGCCAAGTGTTGTTCTGTACAGCGTCCATATATTACTGTCGTCTGTATATTATGAACTTGTTAGACGTAAGCATGTGTAACTGCTACTGCAGCCATCAGGTCCTAATATCAAACTTTGATCAGATTGGTCCTTACAGTCTGAGGAAGGATGGTGTCGTTAAGATAATTCTATGTTGTTTTTACGGTAGTACTGTTACATTTGCCATAAATGACAAAAATTATACATTTGTTAAAAATAGCAGCAAGTCGGTGTTTAATGTTGTTTTTTACGTGCCTTACTATTAACGCCTTGCTCATCGTACTCAAGGTTTAAGTTATCCTGCTGAGGGATTCTGTACTCAAGGCCTTAATTGAACGCGATCAACGAGTCATTATAGACAGAACTACCTTGCAGTCGTTACCTTCACGAAATTATAAACGACCTTCATAATCGTTAAACACAACATCTTCCTAAATTTCATATTTCACTGAGTCTTTATTCCAAATGACTTGTGATACAACAAGGGCTCAAGATTATGATAAGAAAGAGAATCATTTCTCAATTGTCGACAGTGAACTAAGCGTCTGTGTTAACACCTTGAGGCAGGTTTACGCCTCGTGGGTCTTGCTGGGGGAAAATATTTGGATGTAAATGGAAATATTACACAGATTATTTGTAAACAGTGTCCGTTCAATCCGGGACGCTAATTGAGGTCAACAAAGAGTTTGGTGAATGAGGGAGCTTTAGTGCCCCGCAACTCTCCCTCTCACATCGTGTATATTACTGAATGGACGAGCCTGTAAGATACATTAATAGTATGCCTTGGATGCCCTCCCAGGAGTGTGTCTTGAGGAGAAAGTCAGCGTACGATGAGGGGCGGCCAAGAGCATTAAGAGCCGGGAGGGCGAGGCTGATGCCCACACATTCCCTCAGAGGACGAACGAGCGGCCGGGCTCTCGCCAGCTTACTGCCGAGTCGACCACGTCCAATAATTCCTGGGAGGGATCACCGACCGTAGCCTCACGCCGACAGATCTCAACCCAAGGATTACTCATTAGTAATTGCTTGTCTTTTAAGTTAGATGAAAATAGCGAAGATAAGTCTTGTCTCCTGGCCGACGCGAAACACTCTAGGATCAAATGGCTGGCCGTGCTCTGTGATGTGAGGGTCTGGCCACACTCCGTCTCTCTATCAATCTTCGCACTGATCAAGCCAAGGATTTACGATAATCTCATACGATCTTTTTATCTCATCTCTACTTCGAGGTACAGTATTTTCTAGCACGATATGAAACTCCCGAGGCTTTGCTTGTAAACAAAGTAATATAATTAATACTTGACACTTCTTAATGATCTTAGAAATAAATTAGACTGAACTTTTATATTTATTGTAATGAATTTTTTTTCTAATTATATTCCAAGGCGGTGAAAATGTTATCACTATAATAATAATAATAATAATAATAATAATAATAATAATAATAATAATAATAATAATAATAATAATAATAATAATAATAATAATAATAATAATAATAATAGTATTTATTATTATTATTATTATTATTATTATTATTATGTAGCGAGGGTTGGTAAACAGTGTGCAGTTCATCAGGAAACACACAGTTGCCGCTAACAGGTCGATCCAGAGGTAAATAGTGTCAAATAAATAAATAAATGGGAGAAAGTTTGGCTTGAGGTAAACTTAAGTGGGCGAGTGACTATGAGAGTGAACCAGACTTGACGAGGGTCTTTTACCAGTCACTGTAGTCGGTGGGTCAGGAAAGGCGGTCATGGAGTTCACTAAAACACAACACTAGTGTATAATATTTTAGTTCATATTAATTATATCAATCGTCAGCTGATCCAGAGGGGCTCAAAACACCTCAGGACGAATATTCTTCTGTCTGTCAGCATAAGCGTGGGTTATGCTGGTAGTAAGCTTAGTTGACCTATACCTATATATCCTTCTCCACCACACTACATACCGTCAACTGTATTGCCACAAACTCTTCAACACTTTCACTGTCGTATTCTTCTTTTATATGATCATTAACTTAATGTTACAGTATTTATCACCGGCTATAATATGCTATCAGGTTTTTAATATACGTGATGTTTACAACCAAACTTTCAAGAGAGGTCAAAGTTCACGGTCACCATGACAGCACCAGGCGAGTGTGTTACGCTTTAATAATATTAGCAATTTTATTCGAATTAAAACGACAAGAAATATTTCAGAAGATGAGAATTAAAGTTGTGTATAAATAACAAGGTTGGCAGTGAAGTCCCTCGCCTCGTTACTGAGATTCTGTACAGTAACGACACAAACTACACATTACTGGACTGGTCTGAGATCTTTTTATTGTATGTTGGGTCAAAATCCACGGCCATTTGATCGAGTCATCGTGTTCATAACTCTCACACAGATAGTCAGACGTACAGTAGTAGCTAAAACAACTATCTGTGCAGGTGGGGGTCGATATGCTCCGACATTTTACGTGTGACTAGTGACAGCCCTCATATACCAAAATTTATCGTCCATGGTCTCATAGTGTTTCCCACAAAGTATGCACAGATAGTTGTTTTGGCTACTGTACACAAAACATATATTTCTATGTCCTCCTCCCTGGGCAACGGGGGGTAATTAAGGATCCAATTTGAGGAGTCTTACTCCCAGAGTTTTAATCAATCTCTTCCATTGACGGAGATCGTTGAGTCGGCAGCCATAGTTTTAAACACGAAGGACTCCGCACTGCAGCGCACGACGCAGAGGGGCGCCAGAAAAACGAACTAATAATATTGGAATTTGAAGATGTGGCTAATAACTGACCTTCGTTACCCTCTTCGTAATTGTTTTGTTTTATTAAATATTTTTAGTAAATACGATTAATAAGCAAAAAAAATACATAATGATAAATTTATATACTTTTTTTTACATTAACGTTTTTACGGCCAATTTTGAGAAATTTTCAAGAGACGCGTGTTTTATGTTCAGCTGCCGGAGTCATTTCATCTTACAAACGCTGGTATTAATCAGGTAAGCACATTTAAGATAGTTTATTCAACCTTGTAGTAGTTTTCTGAGTCTTTGTCTGGAAAATATAAACGGGCGATTTCTGGTCTACTAATTTTAAAATGGATAGAACCAAATTTCACTGGTAGGATATAGTCATTAAACTTTATGCGACTTAATAAAATAAACACATTTAAAATAAATAATTAAACTTTTTACCAGTTTTGTAAGTGAGTTTTTGTTCTGGAAAATATAATCTTTTCCACGCCACTTAATGGTACGAAAAACTCCCATGTTGATGATCGTCCGTGTACAGTCTTGAATTAGGCGCCAGTGTTTGTCACCTCCGACACACCAACCACACGAGTAAGACGACCCATAATCCAACAGCGAAGGTGGGCAGATTTACCAACCCGATCCTGGATGGCCCCGCACGGAGAAGTTCGAGCGATTAAAACTTCTGCTTGAAGTAACGACTCCTACCTGCGGGTTCTTCGTCGAATAGATTAGGAGGGTGATTAAAACTCCGGGCGTTTATGTCTGTCATGATGTACAAGTTGATGTTACCAAGACCACGTGAGAGCTGCGAGAGACAGTGGTTGAGGAAGAGGTCGTCTCACCATCACGCTTAATGTGAACTGTTGACAAAATGTCTTAACTGATACAACAAGACGAACACTAAGTAAACCGAGCAGGAAGAATTCAGACAAGTGGCATTCTCAAATCTATTCACCTCGTCCCCCTTACCAATGAGTGAAGAAGGGTGAGTTAAATGATGGAGGCTTTATAACACTGTAGTAGGAATTCCACAGAGTATTAGTCTCTAGAGTAGAAATGAGTTTTGACTGTTACAGGATTGACATGATGGAATTTCAAAAGGAAAGTCATGGGCCCTCCCTGATGCACTCGTAGGTCGGTTGAGGATGTGCGGTGGTGGCACTAGTGAGTGTAGCTCGTCACAATATTGACTGTCAAAGAATCTATAGTTCTGTACAATAGAGAAAGCGACGGGATATTACTATGATTGTGTAGAGTTGGAAGTGTTCTGGTAATGTTATTGTTTGACGATTTTTTTTTTTTTTTACTAAATCGAAGAGGCTAAGTATTCTAACACCACACCCAGCCCACAGTACCTAACACCACACCAGTCCATAGTACCCCAACACCACACAGCCCACAGTACCCCAACACCACACCAGCCCACAGTACCCTAACACCACACCCCAGTCCATAGTACCCCAACACCACACCCAGCCCACAGTACCCAACACCACACAGCCTAACATACCACACACCCAGCCCACAGTACCCCAACACCACCCAGCCCACAGTAACCCACAGCCCACAGTCAACACCACACCCAGCCCACAGTGCCCCAACACCACACCCAGCCCACAGTACCAACACCACACCCAGCCCACAGTACCCCCAACACCACACCCAGCCCACAGTACCCCAACACCACACCCAGCCACAGTACCCCAACTTACCACACCCAGTCCACAGTACCCCAACACCACCCAGCCCACAGTGCCCTAACACCACACCCAGTCCCAGCCCCAACACCACACCCAGCCCACAATACCCTAACACCACACCCAGCCGACAGTACGCCAACACCACACCCAGCCCACAGTACCCCAACACCACACCCAGCCTACAGTACCCCAACACCACACCCAGCCTACAGTACCCCAACACCACACCCAGCCCACAGTGCCCCAACACCACACCCAGCCCATAATACCCTAACACCCACACCCACAGCCCAGCAGTACCCCAACACCACACCCAGCCCCCAGATAACCCACCTGGCCCCAACACCACACCCAGCCCACAGATAACGTAAGTAGAGTACATAACTGATCATGAATGAAGTATGGTTCCTCAGTCTGAACATCGAAGGAGTTTGAGCTAAAGTTCTGACGAAGTTTATCACTCGGTAGGGGGCGATGCCTAAACTTTCACTGCTGTGTGATGGTGGTCTTACCAAAATGTATGTTGAATGGTGCAACATCAACACTCTTGCAAAATATTATGAATTTTGTTTTGATGCAATTGAAGGTTACCAAGATGGATGCTTCCCGTGCATTCATCTGTGTCCAAGGTGAGGGTGTAGAGGTGAGGGTGTAGAGGTGAGGGTGTAGAGGTGAGGGTGTAGAGGTGAGGGGTGTAGAGAACAAGTGTAGGGTGAGGGTGTAAAAGGTGAGGTGTAGAGGTGAGTGTAGAGGCCAGAGGTGTAGAGGTGAGGGTGTAAGGTGTGGGGCGTGAGGGGTGTGGGAGTGGGGTGTGGGGTGAGGGTGTGGGGTGAGGTGTGGGGTGAGGGTGTAGATGTGGTGTGGGGTGAGGGGGTGTGGGGTGAGGTGTGGTGGTGTGGGGTGGTGTAGAGTGTGGTGTGGGGTGAGGTGTAGAGGTGAGGGTGTAAGGTGGTGTAGAGGTGAGGGTGTAGGGGTGGTGTGGGGAGTGGGGTGTGGGGTGGTGTGAGTGGTCTAAAGGTGGTGTGGGGGCGAGGTGTGGGGTGAGGGTGTAGAGGTGGAAGTGTAGAGGTGAGGGTGTAAAGGTGGTGTAGAGGTGGTGTAGAGGCAGAGATGTAGAGGTGAGGGGGTGTAGGAGTGAGGTGTAAGGTGAGGTGTGAGTGAGATGTAGAGGTGAGGTGTAGAGAGTGAGGGTGTAGAGGTGAGGAATGTGGGGTGAGGGGGTGTAGAGGTATATCCCATAGCCATAATCATCTACATCACTGTTGGCTTCATTATATCATCATCTACATCACTGTGAGCTTCATTATATCATCATCTACATCACTGTGAGCTTCATTATATCATCATCTACATCACTGTTGGCTTCATTATATCATCATCTACATCACTGTTGGCTTCATTATATCATCATCTACATCACTGTGAGCTTCATTATATCATCATCTACATCACTGTTGGCTTCATATACAAATTATCCTCATTAAACACTGCAGAAATATAATAGTTTAATCGATATAATTTATATTTTTTTAAATGTATTCAAATAAGCGATTGATTTTCACCAGTGTGTTATCATAGGAAAGCCGCCTTCCCGTACTAGAGGTATATAGTTGCATATAATCTCCGTACACGACCCGTTGATCCTGCCTCGAGCCACCATACAGCATACTAACCAAGATAACATTAAAAACTAACCAAGATAACATTAAAAACTAACCAAGATAACATTAAAAACTAATCAAGATAACATTAAAAACTAACCAAGATAACATTAAAAACTAACCAAGATAACATTAAAAACTAACCAAGATAACATTAAAAACTAACCAAGATAACATTAATATCTAACCAAGATAACATTAAAAACTCTTATAATTTTGTATCGCTGGATGATCGCCAAGGTAGACCGTGGGTGACAACAAAGAAAGGGTAAGTAATAGCTGTTCTTGGTTCTCCTTGACCAAGACTTGTAAACAAACGGGTATTTAAGTTGTTTTTACGTCCAAACCTTCACAGACACAATAAACAATTTAGATAAGTTAAATAAACATCCTTTACTCTACGGACTTCCCTCACTCAGCCGTATGTAAGAGAAAATGATAGATGATTCTCGTCATATACACACCCAGCCCAGGAACCCTGAGGCCTCTTTCACACTATGTGGTTCTTCGCCGCACCGGAGTGACCACTGTTTTCTGCCTTCCACAACCTCCACGGCCATGATTGATATTTTGTGACTATGATAAAGATGATTTGAATATCGTAAAACACATCACAATAATATTAACACAGTCTGGTGCAGTGAAGCGTTGTTAATACTGTGATCCAGCCGGTGGTGGGTGTGACGGCGTGTTTACAAGTTCTGTACTGTACACCGTCCGCACTAACTCACGTTTTGATCGTTATAAAACTTTGGAGGTAAACTTGATCTGGTTGTTATGTTGTTGCTGGGGTCTAAATAAGATCATGTCTGGTTTACATCACCTCGTCAGCCTAATAAAAAATATGACTGAGATTTTAATGTCCTATAATTAGACTTTTGTTATCATACAGTTAGGAATGGCAATAAAATAATTTCTTCGTTTAGGAGATTTTGACTTTATAGATGACATATCTATACACTCACTCAGCTTGTGGTTGGGAGAATAGACCTGTTTTCATTTACCAAAATACTATACAGCGTCACCCTTCATCTCTCAAGGTTTTATTTGAAGTTATCAATTTCAATTACGAGCAAGAAACTTTACTCTCACTCGGCAACTCTCTACAAGGGCGACCATGAGAGATGATGCAGTTGGATCACTTGTGCTTTATTTATAATTTTAGTTCAAGGAATAAATGGCTTCCAATAAGCTGGTCATCGGGTGAGGTGTGGCCCGTGGCGTGACCTGCAGGCCGGGGCTGGGAAGGACCTGCAGACCGGGGTGGGGGTGGGGAAAGACCTGCAGACCAAGGGTGAGGTGGGAAGACCTGCAGACCGGGGGTGGGGTGGGGGAAGGACCTGCATGCCGGGGTGGGGTGGAAGGACCTACCTAGCAAGCCGGGATGGGGGTGGGAAGGACCTGCAGGCTGGGGTGGGGTGAGGAAGGACCTGCAGGCCGGGGTGTGGGGTGGGGAAGGACCTGCAGGCTGGGGTGGGGGTGAAGGACCTACAAGCCGGGATGGGGTGGGGAAGGACCTGCAGGCTGGGGTGGGGTGGAGAGAAGGACCTGCAGGCTGGGGTGGGGTGAGAAGGACCTGCAGGCCAGGGTGGGGTGGGGAAGGACCTGCATGCTGGGGTGGGGAATGGAAGGACCTGCAGGCTGGGGTGGGGTGGGGGGAAGGACCTGCAGGCTCTGGGGGTGGGGGGTGGGGGAAGGACCTGCAGGCCGGGGGTGAAGGACCTGCAGGCTGGGGTGGGAGGAAGGACCTGCAGGCTGGGGTGGGGGTGGGGAAGGACCTGCAGGCCGGGGTGAGGGGAAGGACCTGCAGGCCGAGGTGAGGTGGGGAAGGACCTGCAGGCTGGGGTGGGGTGCAGGAGGACCTGCAGGTCGGGGTGGGGAAGGACCTGCAAGCCGGGGAGTGGGGTGGGGAAGGACCTGCAGGCCGGGGGGTGAGTGGGGAAGGACCTGCAGGCTGGGGTGGGAGTGGGAGAAGGACCTGCAGGCCGGGGTGGGTGGGGAAGGACCTGCAGGCCGGGGGTGGGGAAGGATAATTCTCTGGGGTAGACGCTAAACTCTGCTGCCTGTGTCCTTAACAAAGCCAACGGTATTACTGTATTCTCTACCAACAAAAGTCGCTGGTGATTGCCCCAGTATCTTAGTCATATACTCTTAATATCACAAGTTTACATTCAATGAATTTCCTCACATGAACCGGGTCTTGAATCCTTGAACGTTACATTAATGGCGGATAAACAGAGAAGCTTATTGGCTGCATAATGCAACGCTTTGATTGGCTAATGACCGACCAGCTTTCGAAATGTAAACAAACAGAGAGTAAACTTATTAATTACGTCACGTTAAAGGGTTATGCTGCATTGTTCTGTTTATTGCTTTAAGACAGAAGTGGGGAATCGTTTGAGGTCGGAGGCCAGATTGAAATAATAAAGAGTTCTTCGAGGGTCACCTATTATATTTATTGTTAATATTAATTTATGCAGATTTAATGGGCATGACCGCTGCCCTGGAACAGTTCCGTCATTATAAATTAGTATTATAATAACCGCCTGAGATCCTGGGTGGGGGGGGGGGCAGTATCTCCACCCTATGATGTAAAGATTCAAGTTGACTCTCTCTTCAGCTAACAAATATTAAACAAGTGTAGCCTAGAGTCTTACTGAGTCTTTAACACTAGAGACTCATTCATCTGATACTTTACCTCCGAGAGATTAAGAGTTTGTTAATGTTAAATTCAAAGTTAATTATTGTATTAGTAAATTTAGGTTCATGCAGCGGCGTTTGTACATGTAACACGAGACTCGGCCTTTTAATGGTAACCTTTCTGAAAGTCTCCTGTGAAAATTTGTTTACATAATTACAGTATTACAACATTACTCATCACCCGTCACTCATACGTACATGACACACACATACACACAATATAATACATATATACATGACACACACGTACACATAGTTACATATTCACATATATACTGACACATAAATGCATAGTTAATAACATAATACGTATTCTTATAGCAATATACATATATACCTGTATCAATGAATAGTCCTACAAGACCGGACAACTCGCCAACTGCACTGGCTAACCATTACCCCGGAACACGATCAGCAAATCGATTAACTTCCTGCTGGGTAGACAGAGGCAAATGACGTAAAGAAACTTGCCCATAGTTTCACCCTGCCCGGGGAACGAACCCGGGTCCATCCTAATACTGAACAAGCATAGATTTCTTTGTATAATATTTTAAACATTGCCATATTGGTTATTGTTGACATATTGCGGCAGGTTGTTGCCCCTCGATACATCCTCTTCCCTGTTCCTGGCCTCATTGTTAAGATGGTCTTAATTGAAATGGATATCTGGTGTTTACTGTACATTATGGACAACCACAGCACTGATAAACGGGACAGTTAGACTAAAATGAAGTTAACTGTGTATAAAATTTCCTAGATTCTAACAAATAAATATCATGGACTAGATTCTTGTATAGGGATCAATATAATATTAATAACTGGGTCATGGCCTTAGTGTTCTGTAGTATCGATAGTTCAGAGCTCACAGCCACACTCTTAACATAACGAGATCGATGATATTGGTAAAGCAAACTATAATGTAGTTATAATTGTCCCTTATACATTTTGTTTGTTATCTTTGTGTTTTAGTGAGGCTGTTAATGCGTTCTCCTATCACTCATCAGGGACAAAGTTTGACTTCTGTACGGTACAGTCACAAATGTCATGTCGCCTCTATTGTTGTTTCGCGAACCTCGAGCTTCGTGAACCCGATGCATTAGGTAAAGCATTATTTTCTTCATAAATGCTTCGGGTTCACGAGTCTGAATCTCAGGGTTCGTGGTTCAGGAGGAGAGGCGGCCTTTATTCAGTGGCATGTAGACTACACCCTTGTGACGTATTCACTGGCATGTAGACACTACACTTATGACTCATCCAATGTTTCAACACACAAGCACTTGCGACTTGCTGTGGGTAAGACAACTCTCGGCTGGTTCAGTTAGTCTGCCTTGACGCTTTTTCCCGCATCACCGTCATACTACAAACCTCAACACCAGCTCCCTTTTGGGCTCAACTTATCATCGTAGAATCACATATGTTGCTCAAAAATATTTCTCACAATCTTGTCAACCTCTTTCTTCTCTTTACCTGCTCATCGTTGACTAACACCTCCCACCCTTGTATTAGATGTGGTGCTTCGGGACCTCTTCAGCCCTCCTTCAGAGCAAGCACTTCGGCGTCATATGTCTTGTTAATGACCCGACTGTCACCTTCACCCTTCTGTGTGTGGTGTTTACTGTGTGTCCAAATTCTACACTGTCTTTACCTTAACGATCTAATATTCAGGTGAAACTCGACTATCACACTCTGGTAACTTTAACTCAGATGTTCTACGCTTATTTCCCGCCAACACTTCACCCATAAAGCTGGATCCCCCAGATGATAAACACACAGTACACGATGGGACAGCAACACAAGGATGCAGGGAGATGTCGGTAGCAATAGAGACACTGTGTCTCTAGAGTATCGCTACACATATATAGGTACTGAGCCAACTACAGTAGTGAAGACGATAGTGATAGCAAAGTACGGGAGGCATGACGCTTCCAGACCTCCTGCCAAGCGACTAGAAGCAATGGTGAGGAGGATGGCTGTATACAGTATACAAACTACCCGAGGAAATGTTATTAAAGACGTGTGCTTCAACTAAGGTTTATTAAGGTGATACACCAAGTCAAGTCATATTTACTAGAGTCAGTGCTTTTCAACGGGGTGACTAGTCACCCTGGGCTGACCCAGGCTAGTGCCAGAGTTGACCGGTTGGCTAGAGTGGCCCAGGGGTGACCCGGCTCTGTACGGTGCCCAAGGGTGACCCGGCTCACTGGGGTGCCAGAGAATGTATCGGACAATTATTATTATTTTTTTCTGGCTAACACAAGATTGCCTCCAGCATAGGCAAACTCACTCACGAGGTGATATACGGCGGCAGTGGTCTGTACCTCCCTCTCTTCCTACCAAGGGTGAAGCGCTATCTATCAGGATATCTTGACAATTACATAAACACTGCCAGAATAACCTTAGATTTTCATTAATGATGGATGTAATTAGGAAGATATATCGTGTAGCGTGATTTCGTAATTGTGGACCAACTTAAGAATTTCGCCTTGGAAAAGTTAGAGAGAGCGTAGCAGTGCAAGTAAAATGACGATATATTTGATGAAATGGAAATGTATAGAGGCTAGCCATAGTGTATTTGGGTATTATGAGAAAGGGTCTGGTGAATCAGTGGAACTATTAGTTAACTTTATGCTGATCATAATTGAGTTTACAGTCACATATTCCTCCCTGGAAACGATTGCCTGAGTTGTGTTCTATTTACGTTTTGAAAACAAATTAATACTATTAAAGAAATAATAATAAAAACTATATCAGAACATCAGGTTGGAATGGCGATAAAAAGTTTAAATAGCAATAATAAAAATTATATATTTATTAAATTTCAATAAAATAAAAAAGCCCATTTTCAAGTACATTGATGTCGTCCGAGTGTGAAGTGTGAAGTATGGGGGGTGGGGGGTATTTTTTAGTGCCCTTGATGATATTCTATCTCTGGCAGGTGAGGCCTCGGCAGTATTTTTTGCGGAATCTGGAGTAGCGGGGAAATGGTCAATTTCCAGAAGGTGATGAACGAGAGAACAGGCTGTGCCACGACTGTTCCGTCCATGTTGTGTGTGTGTGTGTGTTGTGGTGGTGCCTGCTTGGAGCATGTCTGGCCGGCCTCACAATGGAGTGCCCCAGTTAGTGAAAGAGCTTCCCAGGGGTGACCCACTCCGTAGAGGATTGAAAAGCACTGTAATAATACAACAACTTCAAGAAAATAATGCAAAATATAAAAATATACTTTAATAACAGAGAAACAAATTATTAATGATAGTTTTTGACATAAAAAGGTGTTTGAGTAAAAATAAATCGATGTAACCAAATTGGAGACCTTGTATAATTGTGTCTGAACCTGAGAGTAAGTTCAGGCATGACAACTACGTGACGCCCCACTTGTAAACAATGATATAATTACACTGTGGAGGATGTGAAGCTTAAGGTGGAGGTGACCGATGGATATATAGTTTAACTTTTAGTGTAATTAGGTTAGGTTAGGTCAGGTCAGGTCAGGTCAGGTCAGGTCCCAGCTGTAAAAGATAGTTTGTAAAATTTTCAACCCAAAGCAAAATTTGGAAAAATAGCTCATGACGTCACTGTTGCATCATTAGACGTTTATACTTCAAATTAAAACACTAAGATTTTACACAACTGTTCTGATATCCCAACTACAGGTGGTAATGTAGTCCAAAGTCACCTGCAGGATAGTGAGGAGATGAAGAGAAATCGTACAGTGTAAGTACAATGAAACGTCTATTTAACGGACTATATGGAGAAGAAATTCCGTTATATAGAGGGTCCGCTGTATGTGAAACCCTCCATCTCACGAGGGTCCATTAGATGTGAAACCCTCCATCAAAAAACGGCTTATATGGAGAGAGGTTCGTTATATGGAGTTTTCACTATACACTATAAATTTCACGTAGTGTAAGGGAGGTGAACTGGAAATACTCTCAATCAGTTAGTCTGTCCGTCCGTCTGTCTATGAGCGTGGTAAGTCGAGGACGAATTGAGAGAGATATTCCATCGTCATCATCACGTTTCAGGTCACTGTTTCTCCAAGACGACCATCATCTATTTCCAAATGACTCAAGAGGTCAAAATGTGGGTGAGGATGAGTGTGTCCGAGAGCCTTGAGGGAGACGCAACCAGTTGTTCTGAGTTTACAAATACCTGACGGAGTGAAGGCGTATTGCGGATATAGTATGGTGTGCTGTAAACATACTGTCCAAACGAGCCTTCATGCCGAGGGGGATCCAATTTCCTTTTCATATTTACACAGGAGATGCAGATGTTGACGAACTTGATACGTTGCATGTGCACAGTTGCGAACGAAATTCACCTGATAATTTTTGACAATATCTGGCATCTACTTGACACTCATGTTTAACTTGATTTTGCTTTGTATTATATGGCGTTGTCTCTCTTAAATAACTTATAATGAAAAGCAGCGTTCACCAACTATAAACTAATCTTATAATGACCTACAGGTAGATGCCAGTTAGGGCCAAGTGTCCCGGGACCTTGGGGCGGAATTGAACCATCTGTTTGTTGATGTGAACGATAATAAGTGTTTCGGAGATACACCTTCAGTAGAGGAGACATGGTAAATAACACCCAAGTATCAATAAAGTTTGCATAAGAATCTTCACATAAAGTTTTAGTATGTAAGACGCTGTTAAGGGGTCGGGTTAGGATGGTCCTCCGTGTAGAACTTTGAGCTGCGTCGTTCAGCTCTGTGAACGCCTTTCCTAACTGATTAGCTGACTGACAGAAAATATTCTCCCATTAATGCAGCTGGGGATCAATTCCTGGTCGGTCACTCTTGTTGATAAGGATGTTCACCCACGCCGCCTTCTCGAGTGAGGTTCTCTGGTAGCTGTAACATTATTTACTCTCAAACTTACAAATGTTATTTCAGGCGCTGGTAACAACAGTCAGTCATTTCCATTAGGCATTACGTCAGCTTAATTATCCAACCCTGGTTAGTGATGGTGTAATGGGGAAGTGAACATGGCGCTGAACATGTAAATTCGAAGAAATTTAGTGTGGGAAGACCAGTGTCATACCCTGTTATGAAGAGCAGAGTGTGCTTAGCTTGAGACATGAGGTAACCTGTTGTTGTGTGAGGTGCTTCAGCTGCCAGGGTTACTACAAACTGTTCACTAAGCAATACATTCTATAAAAAACAGCGGCTTTTATTCATAGTGAGATTTATATCCATACTGAAGCAGGCACAGCCTTGTTCTTCATGAGTGCACCCGTTCAGAGTACTGGCAAGAACAAGGAGGGAGTCACGTTTGTATTGCCCTTAGGCCGAAGAGAGCACCAGTACTATTTCCTTCCCAGTCAGTGGTGTGTAAAGTCGCCACTGCTTATCCAGCTAAATATTTCTTCGACAAGTGAATCGTGTAGCAGGAAGAGATCAGACTTAAAATATATGAAGCTGTTAGTCGGGCGCGTGAATGAGATTGTAAACAGAGGTTGTGCAAATTGATATATTGACAACAAAAAATCCAAAGGCCCTGCCGGATACGCTCGCAGGCCGTTGTTACTGTTTGTGGTAGTAATGGTGACAATACGGAGTGTAGTTCATCACAACACTGACTTTGACGTTATTGTTGACAGTACCCCAACACCACACCCAGCCTACAGTGCCCCAACACCACACCCAGCCTACAGTACCCCAACACCACACCCAGCCCACAGTACCCGAACACCACACCCAGCCCACAGTACTCCGAACACCACACCCAGCCCACAGTACCCCCAACACCAGACCCAGCCCACAGTACCCCAACACCACACCCAGCCCACAGATGACACAGTATTCCATTTGGGAGCGCATGACTCAAATAAATCGTTACTACCTCCTCTTCGGTTAAGTCGGCCTTGACTCTTTAACACGAGTCCAAACTTCAGTGAGACAGTGATGATTTATTTCTGACGAAGTTTGTCCAGGTACAATATGAGGTTAGGGAGACGACTTAAGTATCAAAGCCCTGTGATAATGGGAATGATAATGTTGTCTAAATTCCTATGGACTAAATATGTTTTTTCTTTTTTTTAAATATTGGGGTAGAACGTATTGGATGATCCCTACTGAGTTATACGCGCAAGAAACTTCAAAGAGATGAGGTTGTCTGTTGTCTGATACTGAAGAATCTAATTTGAATAAGAGTAGTAGTCAGGGATGTGTTATTGGATGGCACAAGGGAGTGAACACGGCTTTAGTAAAGTAATACAAAGGAAACAAGATGCCGGTGATAACAGGACCATTGTTGACGAAATATAAGACTGTGTAGCGGGGTAGATCATGGCTCACACTGACGCCCCCAAGAGAAAGATCGTGCAGGAAAAAAAAGTGTAAATTGAAATGGATTCTATAGATGTTTCTTGATAAGTTATAACGACAAGTAGAGGGTAAATATAAGTTTATGTATAGGTATATAGTAAAGTACATTGAAGCGTTATATAAACCTGTACATAAAACAAGATCGGTCCCATAACGTCAATATAAGTTATAAAGGCTTATAAGTATAGGAAACTAGGTTGATTGTTATTATAGTGGTAGAGTGAGTCTTGCCCAGGTGTATCTTTAGGTCGTGAGCTGAGTGTCACTAATGCCCAGGTGGAGGAGGAGGAGGAGGGGGTCACGGCCACGATGTGAAGCAGGGAGAGGTAATCCCCAGTGCACCATTAGCGCCACTAACCCATGTTCTTGGCTCGCTACTACCAGCCACCACCAGGGCCCCCTACACACGTTGACCATCACCAGGGTGTGGGTGAGTGTAGAGTGCCAGGGTGTGGGTGAGTGTAGCGTGCCAGGGTGTGGGTGAGTGTGAGTCCCAAGGTGTGGATGAGTGTAGAGTGCCAAGGTGTGGATGAGTGTAGATTGCCAGGGTGTGGGTGAGTGTGGAGTGCCAGGGTGTAGGTGAGTGTAGAGTGCCAGGGTGGAGTGTAGAGTGCCTGGGTGGGAGTGTAGAGGCCTGGGTGAGTGTAGAGTGCCAGGGTGTGGGTGAGTGTAGAGTGCCAGGGTGTGGGTGAGTGTAGAGTGCCAGGGTGTGGGTGAGTGTAGAGTGCCAGGGTGTGGGTGAGTGTAGAGTGCCAGGGTGTGGGTGAGTGTAGAGTACTATGGTGTGGATGAGCAGCCAGGACCTCACCTCTGATGGATACAAATTCCGTACACGCCAGAGAGTTACCAAACCATAAACGAGATAATAATAATAATAATAATAATAATAATAATAATAATAATAATAATAATAATAATAATAATAAAGATTAACCAGAGTAACTGCCTATGTCCGTCCCTGATCAAATTTATGTGCACAGACAATATAAAAAAGGCGTCTGATAAAATTCGTGATCATGCACATTAGGTTAGTGCTAGGTTAGGGTTAGGTTAGTTAGGTTAGCTAGGGTTAGGCTTAGGTTAGTTGTTGCTGGGTTGCTAGGTTAGGTTAGGTTAGGTTAGGTTAGACTAGGTTAGGTTAGACTAGGCTAGGCTAGGTTAGGTTAGGTTAGGTTAGGTTAGGTTAGGTTAGGTAGATGGGTGTTGGCCCCTACAGGACGGACACACCCTCTCCCTATTTTAGACTTTCGTGAGCTTTATCGGAGCTATTTACATAAACACAACACATTTCAATTCTCTCTCTTTAAAACCGTGGCCGTGCATGGCAAAGAAACAAAAAATAATAATTATAAACTGCACCATTATAAAAATCACCATTATAAACATCACCATTATAAAAATCACCATTATAAACATCACCGTTATAAACATCACCATTATAAACAGCACCATTATAAACTGCACCATTATAAACTACACCATTATAAACAGCACCATTATAAACTGCACCATTATAAACAGCATCATTATAAACAGTGTCATTATAAACAGCATCATTATAAACAATGTCATTATAAACAGCACCATTATAAACTGCACCATTATAAACTGCACCATTATAAACTGCATCATTATAAACAGCACCATTATGAACAGCACCATTATAAACTGCACCATTATAAACTGCACCATTATAAACTGCATCATCATAAACAGCGTCAATGTTTCTGTCGATGATACTTGTCTATCCGGTGTTGTAGTGGTGGTGTTGGTGGTGGTTGTGGTGGTGTTGGTGTTGGTTTGGTGTGGTGGTGGTGGTGGATGGTGATGGTGATGGTGGTGGTGGTGTGGTGGTGTTGTTGGTGGTGGTGGTGTTAAGGTGGTGGTTGTGGTGGTGTTGGTGGTGATGGTGGTGTGTTGGTGGTGGTGGTGGTGTTGGTGGTGGTGGTGGTGGTAGTGTTGGTGGTAATGATGGTGGTGGTGGTGGTGATAGTGGTGGTGGTGGTGTTGGTGGTAGTGTTGGTGGTAATGACAGTGGTGGTGGTGATGGAGTATTGGTGTTGTTGGTGGTTATGATAGTGGTGATGACAGAGTGGTGGTAATATTGGTGGTAATAATATTGATGGTGGTGGTAGTGGTGGTGTTGATAGTGATGATAGTGGTGGTGATAATATTGGTGGTGATAATATTGGTGGTAAGGATAGTGGTGGTGATGGAGTGATGACGATGGGGATAGTCTTACTGATAATAACAACGATGATGGTGATGAAAGTGGTAATTATCATCACCACCATCATCACCATCATCATCAACACCACCATCATCATCACTATTAACACATCATCATCATCATCATCATCACAAACATCAACACGGCTAAAATCATAATTATTATCACACTCTCAACAGCAAGATGAGTCACTGCACTATTATCACGCCATTTTATCCAGTGTCATAACTTGAAGGTTGTTTACAGTTCAACCTGGGGGGGGGGTGGGGGGGGTTGTGGGGGGAGAGGAGGTCAACGGCATGACGTCACTGACCAGCACACAAGAGCCAGCGGGTCATAGAGGTCAGTATTACTCAACATAACTTACTTTACTTAATTACTCACTAATTGATTTGCTTAATTACTTGCCGTCTACACCACTAGTCAAGTAATTACCTGGTCTAATCATGTACGTGAATGTGTGGGTTCATGACGATAATACTCAGAGTTATTGACAGTAATACTCAGAGTTAATGACTTTAATACTCAGAGTTAATGACAGTAATACTCAGAGTTAATGACAGTAATACTCAGAGTTAATGACGATAATACTCAGAGTTAATGACAGTAATACTCAGAGTTAATGACAGTAATACTCAGAGTTAATGACAGTAATACTCAGAGTTAATGACAGTAATACTCAGAGTTAATGACGATAATACTCAGAGTTAATGACAATAATAATAATAGTAATACTTAATACCAGTAATAATTAATAACAGTAATACTTGTTCTTCACTGTCCCTTGAGCACATCTTACAAGCGAAGGTAATTCTCTAGCATGATAAATCTATTTCATAATCTACTAATTTATTATGGTGGCAACAATAACAACAACAGCAGCAGCATTATCATCAACAACACCACCATCAATATCAACAACAACAACATCATCATCAACAACAGTACCAGCAGTAACATCAACAACAACATCTATTTCAACATCAACAACAACCAAAAAATCTAGTGGATGCAAATTTCCTGACGCTTTTTTTTCTATTGTAATATTTCAACAACTTATCAATCTACTATTTTCTATACGTTTCTATGACCTTCAATAACCGATATTAGTACAAGAGGTAACCGGAGTACTCGAGAAAAAGCCTGCAATCTTCGGTAGGGTCACACTGGGTAACGCCGGGTGATTGAACGTGAGACGCCTACATACTGTACGTCTAACAGGTGAAGACGTATTGATCGGTAAAAGACTATAAAAAGCTATAACTATTGTCTTAGGTTATGAGAGCGAGCACTAATAATCACTAGTAGGTTCTAAGAATCACTAACAAGCATCAGGAAGCTCTAATAAATCACCAAAAAGCACTAGTAAGAACGAACAAGCTCTAGAAAAGCACCAGATAAAGCACCAGCAGGCTCTAATATAACACCAGCTACGACCAGAAAGCACCGGGGGGATAAAGAAGGCACCAAAAAGAACAAGCAAGCTCTAGAAAAGACCAAGAAGCATCAGCAAGCACCGGCAAGATTTAAAACACCCCAGCAAGCATTAAAAAACATATAAACAAGCATCATCGAGCTATAACAAAGCACTGGCAAGCATCAATAAGCTCTATAAAACATAAACAAGCTTCAACAAATTCTAACAAAACACAAGCAAGCACCAACGAGCTCTATAAAACACAAGCAAACACCAACAAGCTCCATAAAACACAAGCAAGCACCAACGAGCTCTATAAAACGGTAAGCTCTAACAAGCACTAACAAACTCTAAAAAGTACCAACAAGCACCAGCGAGCAGGGGTCCCGCAGCTCCCCTCCGCAACAGAGGCCACCATCCACCGTGGAGCCTCAAGTCCGACCTATGACCTCAGCAAGCACAACTCTCCCTGGGTCTCCATCCCTGCCTCAGCACTCTCCTCTACCCAGACTTTCTCTCCCCGTGTGTACAACGTCTTCCTGTGTTCGATAATATCTACCACCGCGTGTTGGCTGGCGTCTTGCTGCAGTAATATATCATGGCTTTAAAACGAGACACATGACGCGCTTAGCTACTGAGAGAGAGATGGACGAGAACGAGGGATCAGAAACACAGTTGGCGAGGGGATTAAAGGCTCTGTAGGAGCTTGAGTGATCTCGGGAACCCACCTGGAGGTGTTGTCAATAACGTGGCTGGCTGGCACCGGCGCCCGCTGCCACTCGTGCCTCGCCCTTCCGGCAGTAATCCCGGCCCAGCTGGTGTGCCCTCTAATGCCGCCAACCTGTGTAAACACCGACCTGGATGGATTTAATTTTAGATCACCTGTAGGAGGTGGAAGGGAGGGGTTCCCTCTCCCCGTCACACGTGTGCATGTCAACCCATTGTGACTAATCATTACAAAGTCGCTTACCGAGACACACGCACTTGCGGGCTCAAAACAAACAACTGTTCCGATGCAAATTCACCTCGCAAGCACGCAAGCACTATCGGTTGGGATTTATTGCTTTATTAGCCGGTACAAGCAGCGTGGCAAAAACTGCACCCCCTACCCCGCTCCACCCCCGCCCTCGTCACCCACAAACTGCTGAGGCAAGCACGCGCAACAACGGTCCCTGTGTTGCTCTGCCGCTATGCAGCTGCTATGCACCCCGCCAAACACATAGGTGCAGCCAGCCAAGAGTCAACCGGCAACTCGTCTCAGGCAGAGTCATGCAGCCAACAACAGGACACCGCTCTTGTTGGGACCAGCAGGACACACCCCCCCGCCTCACCCGTTCCCAGACCACTAAACCCCAATACCTCCAGCCGAAACCTAACTTAACCTAACCTAACCCAACCTAAACTAAACTAACCTAACCTTAGATAATCCTACTTAATCTAAACTAACTTAACTTAGACTAAACTATCCCTAGCTTAACTTAACCAAACTTATCCCTAATGTAACCAACTTATTTAACCTAACTTAAACTAAATTATTCCTAGCTTAACCTAACCGAACTTAACCTACTTAACCTAACCTACTTAATCTAACCCAACATAACTTAACCTAACCTATCCCTAGCTTAACCTACTTAACCTAACCTAACATAACATAACCTAATCTGACATAACCTAACCTAAACTAACCTGACCTAACCTAACCTCACCAAAGTAAACTTAACGAAATGTAACCTAATCCGAACTTAATGTGAGCTCTAATTCAAACTGTTTCTAACCATAAATCTAATCTTACCTAGCTTAACTTAAGTTCAATTTAACCTTCCCCGTAACCAAACTGTCACTTAACCTACCCCCCTAACCTAACCTACCTTTAACCTATCTTAGTCTGCCTTCAACCTAACCTAACCTAACCTCACATACCCGTAACCTAGCCTACCTTTAACGTAACTTAGTCTACCATCAACCTCTCTTAATCTAACCTAACCTAACCTAACCTAACGTAATACATCCTTTTCGTGGTCTGGGTTTCAGTTTTAATCCCTCTTCTACTCCTCCCTCTTCCTCCTCCTTCTTCTCCACCTCCCTCCCTCCCTATACTCATACTGGCCACCCTATGTAACAGTCCGAGTCTGAGTGATACGAGCTCAGTAATAGTAACAACACGACAGGTGGCAGATGTTGGTTGTGTTTTTGTACGGGAAGATGATGTAGCCTTTTTTTCTTTTGTTTATTAGAGAATTGATCTAGAGTTCTAGGCCCTTTGAGGACGATGGTTTAACTCTCTTAAGGACGACGGCTAATCAATTTGAGGACGATGGTTTGATCTATTTAAGATGATGGTTTAACTTTTTCAAGGACAAGGGCTAAACAGTTTGAATACGATGGTTTAACTTTTTATGGATGATGGTTTAAGCTTTTTATGATGATGGTTTAACCCTTTTAAGGACGAGGTTTAAGCAGTTTGAGGACGATGGTTTAACTCTTTGTGGATGATGGTTTAAGCTTTTCATGATGATGGTTTAACCCTTTTAAGGACGAGGGTTAAACCGTTTGAGGACGATGGTTTAACCTTTTTAGGATGATGTTTTAACCCTTTAAGGACGAAGGCTTAACCCTTTAAGGATGATAACTTAACATATACAACATGACAGCTTCAACGCAGGTCAGAAAAAACTGTCCAGGTGACCCCATGCACACTCTCCCATAAGAGTATCGGTCCCCCTGGCTGATGTATGTGGAAATGAACACAATAACACGTGCACAACAGTCTCGGGTAGGTTGGTATTTCTGATTGTGAGTTGCACCTTTCGTTCTTTCCTCTTGCACCTGATAATCACCATGATACCTTCAGTATACCACCTATTGTCTACATAATGTAATGAAATAGGAGGAATTGTGATACCATATTCAAAACCAATAACCTCATGAGTAACTCTGCTGATTTATGCACCTTAGATACTATTTCAGCTCCAGGGGATGGGATGCCAAATAGGAATATAATGTTACGATGTTTTCCTGAACCGAGGTTAGAATGGAATCGCTTCGAACGAAATGTGAAACACTATGATCCGATATTACATTCATTTTTGGGTACTAGTGTTGGTCAGGGATTTCCAACAGAAAACACCCACTATTTGACTGCCGTTGATATATTTCCGCTACATTAATATTATATTATTCTACTAAATATGGAGAGTGTACAGTACACATCACATTGGTTGTAAATTATGTGGCCCCAAACTCCTAATAGTTCCACGTCGACTTTTCACTGACAACAGCAACATTGTGTCAGGGTAGCAGAAGCAATTAAGACGGTAGTAGCAATGACCAGACAGCTTAAGCACGATACACAGACCAACACAGATCATTACAAGCCAGCAAAGACCAGCACAGATCAGACAATAACTCTGTTACACCACCATTGACCACAAACGACCACTGTATGTGTGTGTGATATATTCGCACGAGCAAATTCCTGTTTGTTTACCCCTAGCTTAACTCTGAGGGAGCGGGGGTGGGTTTATGTTTTAAGTATTTAGATGACACACCAGGTGGCGGTACTAACACTGATGACACACCAGGTGGCGGTACTAACACTGATGACACACCAGGTGGCGGTACTAACACTGATGACACACCAGGTGGCGGTACTAACACTGATGACACACCAGGTGGCGGTACTAACACTGATGACACACCAGGTGGCGGTACACACTGATGACACACCAGGTGGCGGTACACACTGATGACACACCAGGTGACTATACACACTGATGACACACCAGGTGGCGGACACCAGGTGACTATACACACTGATGACACACCAGGTGGCGGTACACACTGATGACACACCAGGTGGCTATACACACTGATGACACACCAGGTGGCGGTACACACTGATGACACACCAGGTGGCGGTACACACTGATGACACACCAGGTGGCGGTACACACTGATGACACACCAGGTGGCGGTACACACTGATGACACACCACTGATGACACACCAGGTGGCGGTGATGACACACCAGGTACACACTGATGACACACCAGGTGGCGGTACACACTGATGACACACCAGGTGGCGGTACACACTGATGACACGCCAGGTGGCGGTACACACTGATGACACACCAGGTGACTATACACATTGATGACACACCAGGTGGGTACACACTGATACACACCAGGCGGTACACTATGACACACCAGGTGGCGGTACACACTGATGACACACCCACACACTGATGACACACCAGGTGACTATACACATTGATGACACACCAGGTGGCGGTACACACTGATGACACACCAGGTGGCGGTACACTCATGACACACCAGGTGGCGGTACACACTCATGACACACCAGGTGGCGGTACACACTCATGACACACCAGTGGCGGTACACACACTGATGACACACCAGGTGGCGGTACACACTCATGACACACCAGGTGGCGGCACACTCATGACACACCAGGTGGCGTACACACACTGATGACACACCAGGTGGCGGTACACACTGATGACACACCAGGTGGCGGTACACACTGATGACACACCAGGTGGCGGTACACACTGATGACACACCAGGTGGCGGTACACACTGATGACATAAGAACATAACATATGAATGGAGGAAACTGCAGCGGGCCTATCGGCCCATACTGGGCAGTCCCTCTTACACCCAACCCCTATCGTTCATATATCCATCCAGCCTATATTTGAAGCTACCCAGCGTGTTCGAATTAATGATGATGTTTGGTAACTTGTTCCACTCATCCTCTACTCTATTTCCAAACCAGTGTTTACCTATCTCGCGCCTAAATCTAAATTTGACTATATTAAAATCATTGCTACGAGTTCGCTCCTGGTTGGGTAGTTTAAATACCTTTCTTATATCACCTTTCTTTAACCCTGACCTCCATTTATACACCTCGATCATATCGCCCCTAACTCTACGTCTCTCGATGGAGTGCAAATTAAGATGCTTTAATCTGTCTCTGTAATCAAGGTTCCGAATGCCCGGGATTAGTCTTGTCATCGTGTTCTGTATGTTTTCTAAGGATTCTATATCGATTCTGTAGTACGGTGACCAAAACAGAACCGCATAATCCAAGTACGTTTAAGACAGAGATAAGAAAAGCAAAGAGGAATAATGAACTGAAGGTAGCAAGGGAGGTGAAGTCAAACCCCAAGGGATTCTTCCAAATGTATCAAAGTAAAACACGAGGCAAGATTGGACCAATACAGTCAGACACCGGCGAACTAACTAATTATGACTGAGAAATGGGCAATAATCTGAACAAATATTTTTCAAGTTTTCACCACCGAAAATTTAAACATGATACCCGACGCACCGACTATATACAGAGATAGTGAAGAAAATACATTAAGCGAGATAGTAGTGACTAGTAACGACGTCAGTAAACAAATAGACAAACTAAAGCCTATTAAGTCACTAGGTCCAAATGAGATATTTGCCAGAGAATTAAAGGAATGCAAGGAAGAGCTTAGTATGCCCTTAGCAAAATTCTTTAGCATATCAATAATAACAGGTGTAGTACCAGAATCCTGGAGGACAGCGAATGTGATACCGATTTTCAAGAAGTGACATAGATCACTATCCTCTAACTACCGCCCAATCAGTTTAACATCAATTGTAAGCAAATTGCTGGAAGCAATCATTTCAAACTATGCGAAATCACCTGGAGAAGCGCAAGTTGATCAATGATTCCCAACATGGCTTCACAAGTGGGCGTTCATGTTTGACAAATCTATTAACATTCTTTTCAACTGTTTTCGAATCAGTGGATGGCGAACACGTTTATGATGTGGTATACCTCGACTTTAGCAAAGCCTTCGATAGAGTCCCCCACGAAAGACTAATACGAAAAGTGGAGGATCGTGCAATTGTAGGGGATATTCTCAAATGGATTAGGGCGTGGTTACAGGACAGGAAACAGCGAGTAAGCATTAACGGCACCAAATCCGACTTGGGTAACGTCATTAGTGGAGTACCCCAAAGCTCAGTACTTGGATCATTACTATTTATTATATACATAAACGACATAGATATAGGCGTAGACAGCAACATAAGTGAATTTGTTGAGGACACTAAAATAGGGCGCGTAATTAAAATCTGACGAGGACTCCGCAAAACTACAGGAAGATCTAAAAAAAAAAAATCGCAAGGTCTGAAAAATGGCAGATGAAGTTTGATGTGGACAAATGTAAAGTACTTAGTCAAGGAGATGTAAACAGAGAAACCAGATATCAGATGAACAATGTTGTTATAGAGAAATCCGACTGTGAGAAAGACTCTGGAGAAATAATGATAAGTAGGAATCTTAAACCAAGACAACAATGTGTAATTGCTCGAAACAGGCGAACAAAATACTTAGATTCATATAAAGGAGTGTTAGTTACAAGACTAGCGAGGTTATCCTAAAACTATATCTTGCTCTTGTGAGACCTCGCTCGGATTACGCAGTTCAGTTCTGGTCACCGTACTACAGAATGGATATTGAATCCCTAGAAAGCATTCAGAGGAGAATGACAAGACTAATCCCGGGCATTAGGAAGCTGAGTACGCATTGTTGTCTTGGATGACACACTAGGTGGTGGTACACACTGATGAATAAATTAGCTGAGCTACAGAAAGCGGTGAGGCTGAGTGATGAGGAATGTGGCCAACGGAAAAACGTTGTATGGTCTATGTTGTGTGGCCCTCGCTCATGCATTCATGTGGGGTAATGTGGCCAACCCTCAGGTGGGGTAATGTGGCCAACACTCATGTGGGGATAATGTGGCCAACAGCCATGTGGGGTTAATGTGGCCAACACTCATGTGGGGGTAATTAAACATTTAATAGGGCCTTTGGAACAGATAGTAGTTGGAAAGTGACAGAATTTGGTTAGAGTTTAAGAGAATTTAATTTTTGAGATTTTATTTTGAAAGACGGGATGAAGTGCCGATATAGTTTAGGTAATACAGTGAAGCTTCTATTTAACGGATTATATCAAGGGTCCGTTAGATATGAAACCTCCATCTAACGAACTATAAAGATGTGAAAGTCTGTTATATCGAGGTTCTGTTAGATGTGAAACCCCCATTTAACATATTAACATAAAGAGAAGGGTCCGTTTTATGGAGGTTTAAACTGTAGATTACGGATATAAATAATTCCCTGTAGTTCAGTGTTATATTTACCAAGTTACCTAAAGAGTGTAGGATTTTAATCTATAGCTCGAGGTAATTCACTCAACACCAAGGAACTATAGTTGTACATAGGGTATAGCTCCGGTGATCAGGGCGACAATACGATATCTCACCCATGACTTTCTTTTATCAATAAGCACAGTAACAAGTGGATCCCATTCACCTGCTGGCCCTGTAGTGGCAGTTGGATATAACACGATAAATATTAGGTATTTTATGATTTGGTGTAGAAAGAGGTCTGGGATGAACAACTGAAACTCAACACACAAAACCCCAGGTGATTTAATCAACAAGAGGAAAGACGCGAGAGGACGTTGGGTACAAGTTATTGACGTCGGACAAGAGTTGAATAATGAAAAGAAAACAAGAATTTTTGAGAAAGAAACAGATGTACAGTGAAAGGACAACATCTACTAACTGGCTATCATTAGTGACGGACGGACACTCAAATACAGCCCACAATATCTTGGGAAATGTAGCCAATCCCAGAAAAGGTGTTGAGGCAGCAAAAGATGCTACGGAAAGGAGAGATATTTACCCAGGAAGACACCAGGTTTACGAAGAGAAATCACAGACCTCTTCAGTGTAGGGAGAGTGAGGAAAAAGTCCTTTATCAGCCGCTGAGGGAGGGGTCTCACTCCTGCCTGAGAGAGACAGGTGTGTATTCCTATCAGCAGCTGAGAGAAGGGGAAACACATACTCTCTCAACGAGCTGAGAGGAGAGGTCCTCCCTTACAGGATGGCAATAGATGCAGGAGCACCAGGACATAGCGGGCAGTACCCAGGTCGACGTGTGTTTACATAAAATGATTTAAGGCGTGCGAGGGGTAGTGTCCTGCCCTGGCTGTTGGACCTCCCGTATGAGCTCAGGTGCAGGTGATGGCCGTCTTCCCTCGAGGGGTTACTAGGTCAAACTGGCTCTTGGTCCTATCAGGCCCCAACCTAAACTAAACTAACTCAACCATTAGGACTGGGACCCGGTTTTAAAAGGCCCCAGTTCTAATATGTTGTAAACTATCCAATCCTAGAGCCTGGTGCAAATCGGCCCTAATCCTAATGGACTCTAATCCTAATAAAATCCATTTGACCTGCAACCCACTCGAGGTCTGTGACCTGGGCGAGATTCGTCCATCACAAACCACTAGCAAGGAGGATCTAGTTACTAACAAATAGGAGGTGATAAACTGTGGTCAACAGGCAGCTACTAGCAAAAAGGGTAGGTTTACTCGCTTGCAACACCGAGTATATAATTAGAGAAAAACAAATGTGGAAGTTATTCCCGTCAAAGAGAATCCATTTACTTAGAAATACGATCCGCTCAGGAAAACACACACTTGAGATAACTTGCTGGACACGTACAGGAATTAACTCCGGGAGTCTAACTATGCGGCATGAAACACTGGTTATCATTAAGATACATAACAACTCGTAATTGCATTTTCGTTTCTTGGGAGCTGTTACGATCCCCACCGATGGAGTGTCTTCTATTGACATCACTCAACTGGAGATATTAAACCAAAGAGTGAAGGCTTCTCTGCTCATCACCCACACTACAGAAATATTCAAGAGGTCATGACAGTCTCCATCTTAAACTCGGCAATTGATTATCCGTGAACGTTCTTTGTAAACAAGGTCCAACACGCTCAGAGGTATATCACAGCAGGTGGCTCTGGAGTGAGGAGGGGGGGGGGGGCCGGAGAAGGGGTATCGGGTACTGTGTTAAATGGTTATCGTGAGTGAAATATTGCTTGTTGTTAGATACAAGAGTCTTAACAGCTGAGGTCACTTAACGTATATGGTGGAGGAGCACGAATGACTCTTAAACGAGTTATTTTTCTCTCTGTGGTAATCTAGGTCACTGGCACCAGCTCCTGTACCTACACTTGATGACGATCTTTGATTGTTTTCTCAGCAGTTGTGTTTGTTGCAGTGTTTCTGAGGACGTGAGGATATCAAAGTGCTACACAGAAACACTCAGATTATTAAGATATTATCGTTAACGTGAATCTATGACAGCTTTCTCAAGACACGAATGTTCCTTGTTGACAAATATCTATACCTCTTCCTGTACAACAAAAACGTAACAAGAAACAAAATAACTTTCCTCTCTTTAAAAAGTCTCGTTCTAGAAAATGCCTTCTCGCCCTCATCATCTTTTGTTTATAAAAATAATTTCGACATTCCTTGAAGTCACTTATGAGTCAGTATTTTCTCTAAATTAGCTCAACGAGGCGTCCCACCCTCACTCTCTTGTTGACACAGTTCACACCAGGAATGTTCATGATTTACGGTAATCTTTTACGAAAACAGCGTATCAGAGCACCCGGGAGGTTCGTAGGACGCGGTGCCGTGTTTTGTGTCCAGGATATGAGCAGCGAATTACTGAGTCAAGTGTGTAAGCAGCGACTTTTGAATTAGAGTTTGTGAGTAGCAAATTTTCACGTCGAATGTGTGAGCAGTGTGAGCGACGGATTTCTGGGGTGGCGTGAGTGAGGTTGGAGGTATTTGAGTGGGGGTTCTCGGGCAGCCTCATGTGTGTACAATGTTTGTTTACTTTGGGTTGGGCCACAGAGCCATTGAGTGTGTTAAATCAATGCACCTCCCGCCCAGTGACACTAAGATATCTCTCTCTCTCTCTCTCTCTCTCTCTCTCTCTCTCTCTCTCTCTGTTTCTCTCTGCTTCCTGTTACTTCTTCCCTTCCTATTATTTCTTATTGTTGTTATTTTTTCTTCTTTTTGTTCGTCCTTCTTCTACTAAAGTTTAAATACACACACACACACACACACACACACACACACACACACACACACACACACACACACACACACACACACACACACACACACACACACACACACACACACACACACAGAGGTAGCAGTAAATGTCAAGGGATTAACTCAGTCGTGGGAACGCTGCGGCGAGCGAGCTTGGCGGCGATCCTGGTCGCCTCCACACCTCCACTCTCCCGGTGATTGGTCAAATGGCCCCACTTCTCAAGTGTCACGATCTAATCTAACCTAATCTAACCTAATCTAACCTAACTGTACCGTACAGTACTATACTATACTATAAACACACCGCCATAATCAAACTCAATACCTACGTGTTTTCAACTTTCCAATATATATTTTTTTTATTCTCAATTTCTAGGACAAGTGTTGTTAGTATCGCTCACCCAGGAAGAATAGAAAGATAAAGAGAACCTCTCACAATAGTTTCTTAACATAATGAGACTGTCTAGTATGTCTCTCGCCTCAGAGGAAGGAACCAGTAAGAGTTTTGCTGCACGTGCTGGGGACCATGAGCCTCCACCCTTCAGCGTAAACTAACAGCAACATATCAAGAGTCTATAGCCATGAACAGTGTCATCAAATCAGCCACGGGAAATCAAGTTCGTGTTTCTTGACAGTGTACAGGAAGACAGTGTACAGGAAGACAGTGTACAGGAAGTACTTCAACTGCTAAACCAAATCACTACCAAACAATCTAAGCCAGACGCCTGATCTGTGTGCCATGACTGGGAAGGGACACAAATATTGCCCATTTCTGTTATAATTTCAAGTTGAATTCCCCATAAGACGTCCCACAAAAGACAGTTGTAACATCTAAAGAGGAGTTGGTAGCCGAGGTGCGGTGTGTCATCCTAAACACTCTGGAACGTGATGCAGGAGAGAGCAAGTTTACACACAACGATATTAGACTTTACCGGAGGAGTCACTTAGTCCAAGAACCTCTCCTATCATAGTAACAGAACCTCATGCTGACTGGGTGGTAACCTTTCATCTTGTCCTATGTAAAAAAAAAAGTTCAACAAAGATTACATCACCTCAGAACAACACAACATACCCAATGACGCCAACACCAGCTATGCAGACCCGGCGGGGAAAAGAGTGAATGTAAAAAAAAAAAAAAAATAAATATATAAATAAAAGTTAAAGAGAAGACGTATATGGAAGGGATGGTGAATATATATATACGACGATAAGGAGGGGTGGAAAATTGCATAGTCATTAGGTAAGACAAGAGGATGGAGAGAGAGAGAGAGAGAGAGAGAGAGAGAGAGAGAGAGAGAGAGAGAGAGAGAGAGGAGGGCAGTGTACAGTATAGCAGCGGGTGTGGGCTAACACAAGAGTATCGTTCATGGTGGTAGTGGCTGCCTGCAAGACGATCCCACTGTTTGTTTACACTACATTATTGCACCTGGGGGACGCGAAAGCAAGCGCCAAGCATGATCTTAAATCCTCAGCTTATCCTAAGATATTTTCTCTGCTGAAGAATTATCAATGACCACAAACGATCGAGCCGAGATGGATGATAGATTTTCCTCCACGAGCAGTTAACAAGTCCGTCCTCATCACCAGTGTGTTACACGGTCATCATCGTCCTCTGAGCGGCCGAGTAAAGAGGTTTTTATGACAGATTCGTCCCGACCATTTGAGGGTTCGGTTACGTTTTATTAAGGTTCTTCTTCAGATGACCTGTGCGGGCGTGGTACTGGAGGCAGGAGGGCGTGGTGTTGGGGGGAGGAGGGCGTGGTGTTGGGGGCAGGAGGGTGTGGTGTTGGGGGCAGGAGGGCGATGTTGGGGGAGAGAAGGGCGTGGGTGTTGGGGGCAGGAGGGCGTGGTGTTGGGGGCAGGAGGGCGTGGTGTTGGGGGCAGTGGAGGGCGGTGTTGGGGGGCTGGAGGGCGTGGTGTTGGGGCAGGAGGGCGTGGTGTTGGGGGCAGGAGGGCGTGGTGTTGGGGGCAGGAGGGCGTGGTGTTGGGGGCAGGAGGGCGTGGTGTTGGGGGCAGGAGGGCGTGGTGCTGGGGGACGGAGAACGTGGTGCTGGCAGCGTGGGGCAGCATGGACATGGGGTGCACAATAAACTAGCCACTATCATACCACAAGATGGACATGGGGTGCACAATAAACTAGCCACTATCATACCACAAGATGGACATGGGGTGCACAGTAAACTAGTCCCAATAAAGTCGAAGGAATGTTTTTGTAACAAAGAAAAGGTACATTAATAATATTTGAAAAATTGTATTACTAATGAATTAATTTGGTAAGGATGAAAATTTTTAAAGCAATCAAACCTAACCTTCCCTCATCTAAGCTAAGCTAACCTAACCTAACCTACTCTAATGTAACCTGCCCTGACCTACCCTAACCTAACCTACCCTAACCCCCGTGTCCAGATCAAGGTCACCAGTCTTGTATCAGTTCTTTCTCCAGTCTGTCCGAGATTAAAGAAACACCAGTTGACTGGATGAAGTATGTAGAGTGATATTATATGGCAGGTGAAGTTAATTAGCTGGTGGAGAGAGAGAGAGAGAGAGAGAGAACAATGCCTGGAAACAAGGCTAACGAGGTACTTTGGTTCAAATCAAGGAGTGTTAGTTATAAAACCAACGAGGTTATCCTTAAACTATATCTTGGGTATGTGAGATCGAACTTGGATTATTATCGATTCCTTAGAAAGCAATCAGAGGAGGATGACAAGACTAATCCTGGCCATTAGGAACCTTGATTACAGAGACAGATTAAAGCATCTGAATTTACACTCCCTCGAAAGACGTAGAGTGAGGGGCGATATGATCGAGGTGCATAAATGGAAGTCAGGGCTAAACAAAGGTGACATAACAAAGGTACTCAAACTATCCAACCAGGAACGAACTCGTAGCAATGGTTTTAAACAAGACAAATTTAGATTTAGGCGCGCGATAGGTAAACATTGGTTTGGAAATAGAGTGAAACAAGTTATCGAGCATTACCATTAACTCAAACACGCTGCAGTTTCTTCCATTCTTATGTTCTTATTAGAGGAAAAAATATATGAGAGAGAGATATAACAATAAAAAAAGATAGATAATGGAGAGAAAATTGACAGAAAGAAAGTTGAAAGATAGAGAAAGAAAACAAGAAAGCAAGCTGACAAAATACACCCCATCGATAAGTTTTCTCACTCTGCCAGTCAACCACCCAGAACCCACAAATCCATTACCCCGAAGTTGTTTAAATCCTGATCTTTAGTTTTGTCACCAGCGACATGTTACGTCAGGTCACTTTTAGTTCTTGTGCGATGACACTGACTTTCGTAATCACAAGACACTGTTACACTGCAAGATTCACTGTACTAAGATCATGATGTGTGTGTGTGTGTGTGGGGGGGGGGGTATATTTTTGTAACATACCTGTATTGTACCTGTATATCTTACTATCATTATTTTTTTTATCGTTACTGCTGTTATCGTTACTGTTGTTATCGTTACTGTTGTTATCGTTACTGTTGTTATCGTTGCTGCTGTTATTGTTACTGTTGTTATCGTTACTGTTGTTATCGTTACTGTTTTTATCGTTACTGTTATTATCGTTACTGTTATTATCGTTGCTGCTGTTATCGTTACTGTTGTTGTCGTTACTGTTGTTATCGTTACTGCTGTTGATGTCATTATTAACCTTCCTAGTAGAAGCACAAGAATTAGTAGTAGTAGTAGTAGTAGTAGTAGTAAGTTATTTATTTTTAAGGTAATAAAATGGCGGCGTAGTAGTAATAGTAGTATCACTATTACTATTATCATTATCACCATTATTAACATCATTACATTATACATCTTCCTCCGCGTGGTATCTATTGGTCATGAGGGATGGTCAGCTGTGAGGAAGATCTGATCATTAGCTAGGAGACGGAGGATGGTAGGGCACGACCCCCCGCTTCTTGCTTGTTTATACTCTGCGGCCGGCACCTGCTGCACCACAACTACCACCCTTGTGACACTCTGCTCGCTCCCTCCCTCCCTCTCCCCAGCTGTGCGTCTTATTCAGTGCGTCTTCAACAGTGCGTTAATGCGTCGTGAGCGTCGCATCTTAAAAGGGTGTGTCTTGATGGGTGTGCGATATGAGCCAACGTTGCGTCTTGATGCGTGTCTCGTGAAGGATTCGTTAAGGCTAAGTGCGTCTTCAAGGGTGTGACATGCTAGGTGCGACTTCAAGGGTGTGACATGCTAGGTGCATCATCAAGGGTGTGTCATATTAGGTGCGTCTTCAAGGGTGTGACATGCTAGGTGCGACTTCAAGGGTGTGACATGCTAGGTGCATCATCAAGGGTGTGTCATGCTAGGTGCATCATCAAGGGTGTGTCGTGCTAGGTGCGTCTTCAAGGTGTGTGTCATGCTAGGTGCATCATCAAGGGTGTGTCATACCCGGTGCGTTTTCAAGGGTGTGTCATGTTAGGTGCATTTTCAAGGGAGCGCCATGCTAGGTGCACCTACAAGGGCATGTCAATGTGTCATGCTAGGTGCGTCTACAAGGGTGTGTCAATGTGTCATGCGTCTTCAAGGGTGCGTCATACTCGGTGCGTCTTCCTGCTGAGTGCGTCTTGATCAGTGCATCATACTCGGTGCGTCTTAATGATGAGTGCGTCTTGATCAGTGCGTCTGGCTCCACGATGTGTCATTATCCCTTGAGCCGCGGGACACACAGGTAGCAGCCAGGTCTCTCATACAGTTGACTGGTTGATGTGATGTGACTCCTCATACTCTCTGTGTCTTTACTTATCCTTCTCGTGGTCTTACTGTGCCTTGTATCTCAACGTGGGCGCCATCTATGTGTCACCACCTGTGTGTCGCCATCTATGTGTCACCACCTGTGTGTCGCCATCTGTGTGTCGTCATCTGTATGTCGTTATATATGTGTCACTGTCATCTGTGTGTCATCCACCTCGCCACGTGTGTCGCCATCGTGTGTCGCCATGTGTCACCACCTGTGTGTCGCCATCTATGTGTCACCACCTGTGTGTCGCCATCTGTGTGTCGTCATCTGTATGTCGTTATATATGTGTCACTGTTTCATCATCTATGCGTCGCCATATATGTGTCACCATTAGTGTATGTTCACCATCTATGTGCCGCCAGATATGTGTTACCATAAACGCGTCGCCATGGGTTTCACCATCAATGTATCACCAACATTATGTGTCAGTGTGATGTTGACGGTAATAGTAGAAGTTAATCTTACTTTAGATACATTCTTACATGTACAATTAAGAGCTCCCAGTACTATAGGAAGATCCCCCGGTTGTCTATAAGCCGAACTCCTTGTTGGTAATACTCACCTGACCAGCTACACATCCTCACTACCTGGGACTCCATGTTACACGCATCTTGTTGCCAGAGATCCGAACAATTTGAGAATATTCGTTTTTGTGATCCCAACGCCGTGTTCCTCCAAGCTCTCTACCATGTTTAACTTATCGGTTATACCTGGTTCACTGGTCTAGGTCGTTGTGTTACCCAGGATACTGATCATGATGTTGTATTCGCAGATCAGCTCACAAAAATCAGGTACAACACAGACAGACAGACAGACAGACAGACAGACAGGCAGACAGAAAGACAGACAGATAGAAAATAAAATCAAACACAATTTTTAGGATCTGATCAAAAACATGAAGTCAACTTTAATCTGGCTACCAATAAGGAACCTCAGGTGATATCAAAGACTGGGTGTGAAGGAGGTAGTATACGAAGGACACACACACACACACACACACACACACACACACACACACACACACATACACACACAAGCAGTAGAAAACATAACGAGTAACATTGTCGGTGAAGGGAAGATAAACAACTATAGTTTAACTCTGAGCGGGACAAATGGGTTCCGGCGGCCATAATGAATGATCATAATACTGTACTCAAGATTCCCGGTACTGTACTCAAGGTTCCCGGTACTGTACTCAAGGTTCCCGGTACTGTACTCAATATTCCCGGTACTGTACTCAATATTCCTGGTACTGTACTCAAGGTTCCTGGTACTGTACTCAAGGTTCCCGGTACTGTACTCAAGATTCCCAGTACTGTACTCAAGGTTCCCGGTACTGTACAAGGTTCCCGGTACTGTACTCAATATTCCCGGTACTGTACTCAATATTCCTGGTACTGTACTCAAGGTTCCTGGTACTGTACTCAAGGTTCCCGGTACTGTACTCAAGATTCCCAGTACTGTACTCAAGGTTCCCGGTACTGTACTCAAGGTTCCTGGTACTGTACTCAAGGTTCCTGGTACTGTACTCAAGGTTCCTGGTACTGTACTCAAGGTTCCTGGTACTGTACTCAATATTCCTAGTACTGTACTCAAGGTTCCTGGTACTGTACTCAATATTCCTGGTTTTCTTACTCAATATTCCTGAGGCGCATACTCCAAGGTTCCTGTTACTGTACTCAAGATTCCCCGGTACTGTACTCAAGTTTAGTACTGTACTCAAGGTTCCTGGTACTGTACTCGGGTTCTAATTGCTGTACTCAAGGTTCCCGGTACTGTACTCAAGGCTCCCGATACTGTACTCACGGTTCCCTGTACTGTACTCGCGGTTCAAGAGAGCCAATGTCGAACAGGGGGAGTTGTTTGTGGGGCGGCTCTTGGTCGGAGTGTGGGGTGGCTCAGGCCAGAGTGTGGTGGCTCCTGGTCAGTGTGGGGCGGCTCTGGTCAGTGTGGGGCGGCTCCTGGTCAGTGTGGGGCAGCTCCTGAGAGTCGGTGTGGGGCGGCTTCTGGTCAATGGGGTGGCTCAGGCCAGAGTACGGTGGCTCCTGGTCAGTGTGGGGCGGCTCCTGGTCAGTGTGGGGCGGCTCCTGGTCAGTGTGGGGCGGCTCCTGGTCAGTGTGGGGCGGCTCCTGTTCAGTGTGGGGCGGCTCCTGGTCATTGTGTTTGGACAAAGGAGAATAAATCGTGGTGAAGTTTACCTCCGAGATTATTATAAGGTATTGGCCAGTAGGGTTAAGACCGAGATAAGAAAAGCAAAGAGGAATAATGAACTGAAAGTAGCAAGACAGGCGACGTTAAACCCCAAGGGATTCTATCAAATGTATCAAACTAAAAAACTAGAGAAGTTTGGATGTAGGGGGGTGCCCAGTAAATAATAATAATAATAATAATAATAATAATAATAATAATAATAATAATAATAATAATAATAATAATAATAATAATAATAATAATAATAATAATAATAATGAAAATAAATAATAATAATAATAATAATAATAATAATAATAATAATAATAATAATAATAATAATAATAATAATAATAATAATAATAATAATAATAATAATAATACAGAAATACGAAATGAAAAAAAGATCAGGAGTGAGAAACAATTGAGACCCTGCAATTGTGTGTAAATGAAGCAGAAAGTTAGATCAGCAACCTGGGACTTGGTCACATATGGCAGCAGGGTCTACCATTAGACAACACATTATACTTCCAATATCTTCCCAGGCGGTAGTACCTCCCTGTTTGGTAGCAGCCTACTACACCAGGAGGGATGAGCAATAATCTAAACAGATATTTTTCAACAGTTTTCACCGCCGAGAATTTAAACATGATACCCGACGCACCGACTATATACAGAGATAGTGAAGAAAATAAAATAAGCGAGATAGTAATGACTAGTAACGACGTCAGTAAACAAATAGACAAGCTAAAGCCTAATAAGTCACTAGGTCCCGATGAGATATTTGCCAGAGAATTAAATTAATGGAAGGAAAAGCTTAGTATGCCCTTAGCAACATTCTTTACCATGTCATTAAAAACAGGTGTAGTACCAGAATCCTGGAGGACAGCGAATGCGATACCGATTTTCAAGAAGGGAGATAGATCACTATCCTCTAACTACATAAATTATAGGCAAATTACTGAAAGCAATCATTTCAAACTCTATTCGAAATCACCTCGAGATGCACAAGTTGATCAATGATTCCCAACATGGCTTCACAAGTGGGCGTTCATGTCTGACAAATCTATAAACATTCTTTTCAACTGGTTCCAAATCAGTGGATGAAGGACACGATTATGATGTGATATACCTCGGCTATATCAAAGCCTTCGACAGAGTCCCCCACGAAAGACTAATACGAAAAGTGGAGGCTCGTGGAACTGGAGGAGATATTCTAAAATGGATGAGGGCGTGGTTACAGGACAGGAAACAGCGAATAAACATTAACGGCACTAAATCCGATTGGGGTAACATCACTCGTGAAGTACCCCAAGGCTCAGTATTTGGACCATTGCTATTTGTTATATACATAAACAACACAGATATGGGAGTAGTCAGCAACATAAGTAAATTTGCTGACGACACTAAAATAGGGCGTGTAATTAAATCTGACGAGGACTCCGCAAAGCTACAGGAATATCTAACCAAATTTTTCGCATGGTCTGAAAATGGCAGATGAAATTTAATGTGGACAAATGTAAAGTACTTAGTCAAGGAGATGTAAACAGAGAAACCAGATATCAGATGAACAATGTTGTTATAGAGAAATCTGACTGTGAGAAAGACTCTGGAGAAATAATGATAAGTAGGAATCTTAAACCAAGGCAACAATGTGTATTTACTCGTAACAAGGCTAACAAAGTACTTGGGTTCATACAAAGAAGTGTTAGTTACAAGACTGGCGAAGTTATCCTAAAACTATATCTTGCGCTTGTGAAACCTCACTTGGATTTTGCGGTTCAGTTCTGGTCACCGTACTACAGAGGAGGATGACAAGACTAATCCTGGGCACTGAGAACCTTGAGTGCAGAGACAGATTAAAGCATCTTAATTTACACTCCCTCGAGAAACGTAGAGTGAGGGGCGATATGATCGAGGTGTTATAAATGGAAGTCAGGGTTAAATAAAGGTGATATAACAACGGTACTCAAATTGTCCAACCAGGAGTGAACTCATAGCAATGGCTTAAATTAGACAAATTTAGATTTAGGCGCGAGATAGGTAAACATTGGTTTGGAAATAGAGTAGTGGGTAAGTGGAACAAGTTACCAAACATCATCATTAACTCGAACACTCTGGAAAGCTTCAAACATAGGTTGGGTGGATATATGAGCGATAGGGGTTGGGCGTAAACGGGACTGCATAGTATGGGCCGATAGGCCCGCTGCAGTTTCCTCCATTCATATGTCCTTATGTGTGGGGCAGCTTCTGGTCAGTGTGAGAAGGCTGCTAGACAGTGTGGGGAGGTTACTATTCAGTGTGGGGCGGCTGCTATTTAGTGTGGAACGGCTGCTACTTAATGTGGGGCGGCTGTTAGTTAGTGTGGGGCTGCTGCTAGTTGGTATGGGGCGGCTGCTACTTAATGTGGGGCGGCTGCTAGTTAGTGTGGGGCGGCTGCTACTTAATGTGGGGCGGCTGCTAGTTAGTGTGGGGTTGCAGCTGGCAAGTGTGGGAGGGGGAGTCCTCGCATCCTGTCAGAGGCTAGTATAGGGCCGGAGTCACGCAGAAACCACTTGTATAAACTCTGATATCAGCTGGGAACTATTTCTTCAACTTCTTTGTGAATGAGATCATTTGGATTGACAGCCTGTGTTGTGTTAAGTGAGGGGGTAACAATATACCTTGATCATTCATTTGCACGCGTGGACAACAGCCTGGTGTGGTGGAGCCAAACGGTCGTACTTTACTAATCTCGTAGGATCTTCTCGTCAGCTTAAACCACCACATAATTATATTTCAGGTTTGGTTAAAATGTTGATGAATAATGACCTTAATATGCGAACACAGACACACAAATTACATCATCTAAAGATCAATCACATTCTGGATAAAGATGTCAAGTGTCCCCAAGTGTTCTGGCCTAACCTGTAGTCTTTACTCATACTGAATATTAATATATATTGTATCTTATAACCTGTGGTCGTTTAGTAAGAGACACACAAGAGAAAAGTCTCGGTTTTGTTTACCACGATACACCCTTCTAGACCCTGACCCCCTCTTAAGTATTTCATATACATAGATACAGTGTTCATACCAACCCCTACTTAACACTCACCATACTTAACACTCCCCATACTTAACACTCACCATACTTAACACTCACCATAGTTACTTAATACTCACCATAGTTACTTAACACTCACCATACTTAACACTCCCCATACTTAACACTCACCATAGTTACTTAACACTCACCATAGTTACTTAACACTTCCCATAGTTACTTAACACTAACCATACTTAACACTCACCATAGTTACTTAATACTCACCATAGTTAACACTCCCCATACTTAACACTCACCATACTTAACACTCACCATACTTAACACTCACCATACTTACTTAAAACAACACCATCCTTCCGACATGTTGTTATAAAGTACAAGAAACAGAGGTCCGTAAACTCACGTATATGATGACACCAACACTGTAGCTTATCATGGTGTCGAGTCACTGTAACCATCACTATATAGGGTGCAGAGATAACTAGCGCTCGTCAGTTTGTTTATGTAGCAGAGTCGAGCTGGGCATGATAATGGCCACTGAAGACCCCGCCATGATGATTTTGACAGGAATTTTTAGCCTATGAGGGTCTGACATGATTATTTGCCATTGAGGGTCTGACATGATTTTTAGACTATGAGGAACTGACACGATTATTAGCCTAGGAGGATCTGACACGATTATTTGCCTTTGAGGTTCTGACACTATTTTTAGCCTATGAAGACCTGACACGATTATTTGCCATTGAAGGTCTGACACGATTTTTAGCCTATGAGGGTCTGACATGATTATTAGCCTATGTGGATCTGACACGATTATTTGCCAATGGGGGTCTGACATGAAGATTTGCAGCAGACGAGGAATTTTGGAGGAGGAGGAGGTGCAGCAGACGGGGTTTATGAAGGAGGAGGAGGTGCAGCAGACGAGGTTTTTGGAGGAGGAGGAGGTGCAGCAGACGAGGTTTTGGAGGAGGAGGAGGCAGCAGACGAGGTTTTGGAGGAGGAGGAGGTGCAGCAGAGGAGGTTTTTGGAGGAAGAGGGGGTGCAGCAGACGAGGTTTTGGAGGAGGAGGAGGAGGAGGAGGAGGAGGAAGTGCAGCAGAGGAGGTTTTTGGAGGAATAGGAGGAGGAGGTGCAGCAGAGGAGGTTTTTGGAGGAAGAGGAGGATCAGCAGACGAAGTTTAATAATACAATAGCAGACAAAGAGAAACATTTAAACACCTTAACACAATCACAGGTTGAGTTACAAGTACTAAGAGATTAAGTGACGCTCACCCTTGTATGCGTCACAGCTACACCTTCAGGCTACCACACAGTCTGCTTCGGTACTCTCACCTGGAGGAGTCAAGTTATCGAAATCAGTCAAGGTTACAATGCCCCAAGTCAGTAGTTGATTTTGATTTTGCCGCTTACAGCGGCTACTTTATTGTGCACCCCACACTCATCCTGTGAGCGGTAGCGCAAAAGGATTACAGAGTAGGGTTTACAAAGGGTCATAATAATTAACCCCCGTTGTCAGGATATTATGGCACTGAATGTTACACAGTATTTTATTTACATTATTTGTTTAGTTCTACACATAAAGGGTAACTTATTCACAAATGCGTGAGTACAGGCGTGTGAGGCAGTATGTCTGGCCTCACACTTTGTTACTCACATTTACGTGAGAAGTACTCAAGCACATTGCGTATTTGGTTCTGTACATGAGAACTGATATAGTTACTAAGTGCAAAAAAGTGGATACAATCTTAATATGTCGGCTATTTTGCCATTAGGGATGAAGTGTTGTGCCATTTCACACACAGTGTGCTTGGACCTGTCCCTAAAAGGTTCTATCTTCACACAGTCGAGGACGTAGTGTTCAAGTGTGTGGCCATATGTATGGCCACACACTTTACATTTAGTTTTGTTTACATCTGCTTGAGGAACATACTGCCAAAGGTACTTAAATCCTAACCTTGATCTAGCGGTTACAACATCTTGTAATCTAGTGATCTTGTTACTTGCTCCATATACATGTTTCACTTGATACATCTCATCATGGTAACCTATGGATCGGCTAGTGCCTGTTTGCACTAGTCTACTTGCGTCAAAATCATCAATAAGTTCTTTCCTAATTACAGTTTTAAGGGTTCTTTTTGACAGACCCAAATTGTATTCAACGGTGTCTTTGTTAGACGCGAGTTTGGCGAGGGCATCAACTCTGTCATGTTTTATGAGGCCTATGTGAGAGGGGATCCACAACAGTTTGACCTTGACACCCCGGTCAATAAGGCACGCATATTTGTGTCTGGCTTCAGAGACAAGAGCGTGACAACCTGAGTCGAGGGTGCCAAGGGCAAGTAGTGAGGATAGAGAGTCAGTGATGATGAGACTGTCAGTAACAGTGGTTTCAATGAATTTAATAGCTGTGAGTATGGCAACTAATTCAGTTTGTAGAGTGGATGCCCAGTTGTTAATTCTAACTCCTTTCTCAATTATACTACCGTCAGGTTGAGTCACAACAATAGCACTTCCAGCCCTCCCACAGGCGGTGTTTAGAGATCCATCAGTGTAGATGGTCTGTGTGATATTATCATCAGTCTGTAGAGTGTGTATGTGTTCAAGAGCTCTCAATTTGGCAGTGTGTTGGAGATAAATGCTTTGTATAATTAATTTTTTAGGAGGATGTGTCGGTCTTGTGATATCGAAGGGAACTGTCCGCCAGGGTGGCAGGAAGCGCTGTTGTGTCTCAACTTTGTACAGGTGGTCTAGTCCAAGCATCTTCATATGTGCAGCTGTAGTTTGGATCCATTTAGACTCAGTAGTCCCATGGTTCATACATTCTAGCAATTTTAAGGAAACAATGTTATCAGGATCACCACGCAGAAGCCTCAGGGCTATCATGAGGTTGACTTCAATTATTCTATCTTTAACACTGGGTAGTCAGTAGTTAGTGACCTGTGGTGGGGAGTTGTGAAGAAATCTATTTGTTATGAGTAATGTGTAGTTATGTATGGCTATATGAGCATATGAGAGATGTTAACAGTAATATATCGTGTAAGTCAGTTTACTGGAACAAACAATACAGCAACGTTAGCTCTCCTTCCCTACACTTTGTGCCAGAGACCAACTATTAGTTTAAGTATACCCGGAGGTGTCGATTGAGAACTGCAGGTGTAGCTGAAGCAGTGCAGCCGTAAATAGGGGTAAATAGTTCGGGTAGATTTTCTTGTCATGGTTGTCGCTGCCCATAAAAACGAATCTCATAAAATAAAAAACTAATATAAAAAAGATCGATTTCTTTACCAAGTTCCAGACATTCTCTGCCAAATTTAAAGTCAATCACACGTCACCAAGTCCAACGAACTACTCATGACAAGTCTAATTTACATAAAGTATAAAGAATAATAGATTAGTTTAGTTTAGGTTAGGGTAGGTTGTCTAGATCCTCTACTTTAATGATCTAATGTACTGCACAAATCAGTTCGAGGTTTGGATTTTTTTTTTTAACAGTAAACTCCCAATTATCTCAGCAGTGTATGAGGTATTGTGTTACTCGGGCATCATACAGTAAGAGTCTCTGAGGTACCGTAGGAAGTAGTGATCATCCACAGAGGTACTGCAGAGGACCGAGAACCTCTCAGGGAGCCAATGATGGTGACCATAACAACGCACTTCTCACCGCTGGCTGTAAAGTGTCCAATCATCGTGGATATTTATGTAAAAAATAACAAAAAAAATCAGCCAAATCGCCTTGAAGATTAATTCAGGCAATTTTAAAAGTAGAAACAGTATTAGCACGACGCATTGAATCCCAATCCTTCTGCACACAAGGAGGAAGAGTGACAGCCACTGCATTCGACCCCTCCACTTCTCCAACTAAAACATTAGGTACTACTTATTTTGTTTCCACTCGGCCGCCGCAGCCCCAGGCAATATAAAGCATCAAGACGCCTTCAGACCGTCACCTTCCCCGTAAGCCTCACACACCCGCTGACGGACGGAGAAGTTGAATGGTGATTGACAGTGAAACAAGAAGGTGTTATATCCCGTCCATCTGTTACAAACATCTTACTACAATTAAAACTCTCTCAGTAAATATACCCCAACACCCAGGAGCTCCGGCAGCCATACCTTGAACTCTCTACGCTAATTAAACAAAGGTAAATAACCGATTAATGACTCGACACAACGAACCAGTAATCCGGTACAGCCAATCACTGATTCAGATGAAACCGATACCTGATTCGGAAAAAATAATCAGTGACCCTCAACAATTACATAAACCTTCAATAATTATCTGAGTTAATTACCGTTCTCTAATTGCCTTAATAACAAACAACTAATTCCCCAAACTGTTAAAAAACAAATTACACTCACTGTCCTCAACTGACCACCCTCCACTGTACGAGCCCTCTATTGCACACGTAGTGGTTGGGTGACGCAAGAGGGTGACGGCGTGGCTTGGGGACGCGGGAGGAGTGTGACGGCGTGGCTGGGTGACGCAGGAGAAGTGTGGGCAGGAGTGTGACGGTGTGGCTGGGTGACGCAGGAGGAGGGTGACGGCATGTGGGTGACGCAGGAGGAGGGTGACGGCATGTGGGTGACGCAGGAGGAGGGTGACGGCATGTGGGTGACGCAGGAGGAGGGTGACGGCATGTGGGTGACGCAGGAGGAGGGTGACGGCATGTGGGTGACGCAGGAGGAGGGTGACGGCATGTGGGTGACGCAGGAGGAGGGTGACGGCGAGGCGTGGCTGGGTGACGCTGGGTGGGGGGTGGTGCGTGAACGACACACTGCTCAGTGGTAACCGGACCCGGGGTGTGGATACCTTAAGGTTTATTTACTCCCGTGAGACCAAGTTTATTTACAGCTCTTATTTTACCCGGTTATATATCTCCTCCTTGTCAATTTGAAGGCTGGTTTAGGAGTTAGGAATTATTTATATGATATGGCTGACGATTATTAGATGGCTAGATTATGAGTTTGTTTTATCAGGGCTGGAGGTTGATGGCACCCTTGAAAACCTCGCAGACGTGGGGTCATTTTTTTTATTTTTTTTAGGTCATAGTTTGTTTGTTCAGCATTGTTCTCCCTGACTTAAAGTGTTAATACAGATATGAATAAGACTATTAATACCTGGAAAATACTATGTCATTCATACTTAGAGATGTATAACACGATATTAATGTTATGTTTGTTGATTGAGAATGCAGTCGAAATGTTGCACAAGTTGTTAAGGAAATGTTGGTCAATAATATGATAAATTACCTTATTTTTATCACTATGTTGTATGTAAATTGTGATCCGTGCAGCTGCTGTGATCCGTGCAGCTGCTGTGATCCGTACAGCAGCTGTGATCCGTGCAGCAGAGGGTAGTTGTAAGGAGATAAGTGTTATCACGGCCTCACACGTCATCCGTATAACTAACATTACTGTACAATCTGTGTAATCTCTTGTGGTTCTTTGTTGTTGAAGACGAAGCCAACCCTAATATCATGTTGTTGTTGTTATTTTTGTTATTATTGATGTTATTTTTGTTGTTATTATTATTGTTGATATTATAATTGTTATGTGTACTATTATTATTATTATTATCATTATCAACGCACACAAGTGACACAAAACAACGAATGAACAGTAAGCAGTAAAACACTTTCTCTTTACCCACAGAGAGATGAAGACCACGGACTACCTGACCGGTCCAGCCGACCATCTACACAGTGAGTACCCTGGTGTCACCTCACACACCTGCTACAGATTAGTTATTTTTTTTTTTCTGGTGTATTTTGTTTTGATAGGTAAGTGTGACCTTGATGTGGTTACTGTAGGAAGGTCAACACAGGGTCAAAGGTCAGAGAGGTCTTACATAGGAAAACAGTATCGTGTTTTATTAAATTTGATAAAAGAGGACACACACACACACACACACACACACACATATGTCCGGGAGGCCCCAAACACATTCGTGACTCATTGGCAGACATTCAAACAATTATGTTAGTTAATTTACTTATTTTTCATATGTGTATAAATCTACGCACACGTCTATTTTTAAGTCACTTTTCTCCCTTATCTAAGTGTGTGTGTGTGTGTGTGTGTAGAGGGGGGGGGATCACCTGCGGGTGGCTGGCCGTGTCAACACAATTATTTAGCACAACAAACTTGCTGCTCGATGAAACTCTCTGGTGGTCAACACTTAGTGAACGATTTATGTGGCCCCTCTTACGGGTACTGTCAGCACTTTCTTACTGGTACTGTCAGCAGGGAGAGTCTGGGGAACACTTCCTCATGGGTACTGTCAGCAAGGGAAAGTCTGGGGGACACTTCCTCATGGGTACTGTCAGCATGGGAGAGTCTGGAGGAGACTTTCTTACGGGTACTGTCAGCACGGGGGAGTCTGGGGGACACGTCCTCATGGGTACTGTCAGCATGGGAGAAGGCTGGGGATACTTCCTCACGTGTACTGTCAGGAGGGAGGAGGCTGGGGATACTTCCTCACGTGTACTGTCAGGAGGGAGGAGGCTGGGGATACTTCCTCACGTGTACTGTCAGCAGGGAGGAGGCTGGGGATAGTGTACTGTGGGGATACTTCCTCACGTGTACTGTCAGGAGGGAGGAGGCTGGGGATACTCCCTCACGTGTACTGTCAGCAGGGAGGAGGCTTGGGATACTCCCTCACGTGTACGGTCAGGAGGGAGGAGGCTTGGGATACTCCCTCACGTGTACTGTCAGCAGGGAGGAGGCTTGGGATACTCCCTCACGTGTACTGTCAGCAGGGAGGAGGCTTGGGATACTCCCTCACGTGTACTGTCAGGAGGGAGGAGGCTTGGGATACTCCCTCACGATTATCTTAATTATCTTGATTTAAAGAGCTCGAGTGCCTTTCAGTACTGACTTGACTAGTGGATATTTCTGACATGTGAGGGAGGTTTTTGTCGTTTGCTGGTCACCTTTGAGTCAATACTAATAACAGAGCGTATATCTCACCATCAAGTATGTGCCTCACCATCAAGTGTTTGACTCACCATCAAGTGTTTGCCTCACCATCAAGTGTTTGCCTCACCATCAAGTGTTTGACTCACCATCAAGTGTTTGCCTCACCATCAAGTGTTTGACTCACCATCAAGTGTTTGACTCACCATCAAGTGTTTGCCTCACCATCAAGTGTTTGCCTCACCATCAAGTGTTTGCCTCACCATCAAGTGTTTGCCTCACCATCAAGTGTTTGCCTCACCATCAAGTGTTTGCCTCACCATCAATCACCATCAAGTGTTTGACTCACCATCAAGTGTTTGACTCACCATCAAGTGTTTGCCTCACCATCAAGTGTTTGCCTCACCATCAAGTGTTTGCCTCACCATCAAGTGTTTGCCTCACCATCAAGTGTTTGCCTCACCATCAAGTGTTTGCCTCACCATCAAGTGTTTGCCTCACCATCAAGTGTTTGTCTCACCATCAAGTGTTTGTCTCACCATCAAGTGTTTGTCTCACCATCAAGTGTTTGCCTCACCATCAAGTGTTTGCCTCACCATCAAGTGTTTGCCTCACCATCAAGTGTTTGCCTCACCATCAAGTATTTGCCTCACCATCAAGTGTTTGCCTCACCATCAAGTGTTTGACTCACCATCAAGTGTTTGACTCACCATCAAGTGTTTGACTCACCATCAAGTGTTTGTCTCACCATCAAGTGTTTGCCTCACCATCAAGTGTTTGCCTCACCATCAAGTGTTTGCCTCACCATCAAGTGTTTGCCTCACCATCAAGTGTTTGACTCACCATCAAGTGTTTTCACCATCAAGTGTTTGCTCCACCATCAAGTAAGTGTTTGTCTTCACCATCAAGGTTTGCCTCTTCACCATCGCGTTCTTCACCATCAAATGTTTGCCTCACCATCAAATGTTTGTCTCCACCATACAAATGTTTGCCTCACCATCAAGGTTTGCCTCACCATCAAATGTTTGCCTCGCCATCAAATGTTTGCCTCACTCATCAAATGTTTACCTCACCATCAAATGTTTGGTTCTCACCATCAAGTGTGTTTGCCTCACCATCAATAAAGTTTTTCCAATTTCACCACCATATGCTTCTGGTTTCAATTCATCAAGTGCGTTTGCCCCACCATCATGTTTGACCTTGACCATCATGTTTGACTCACCATCAAGTTTTTACCACCATCAAGGTTTATTCCCCACCATCAAGTGTTTGATCTTACCATCAAGTGTTTGACTCACCATCAAGTGGTTTGACTCAAATTGATCAAGGTTTGCCTCACCATCATAAGTGTTTGTCTTCACTCACCATATGTTTGTCTCACCATCAAGTGTTTGGTTTCACCATCAAGTTTGCTCACCATCATGTTTGACTCACCATCAAGTGTTTGCCTTCACCATCAAGTGTTTGCCTCACCATCGTAAGGTTTGCCTCACCATCAAGTGTTTGCCTCACCATCAAGGCAAGGTTTGACTCACCATCAAGTGTTTGCCTCACCATCATGTTTGCCCTCACCATCAAGTGTTTGTCTCACCATCATCAAGTGCTTGCCTCTTCACCATCAAGTATTTAGTTCTCACCATCAAGTGTTTGCCTCACCATTAAGTGTTTGTTCACCATCAAGTGTTTGTCTCACCATCAAATGTTTGCCTCGCCATCAAATGTTTGCCTCACCATCAAATGTTTGCCTCACCATCAAGTGTTTGCCTCACCATCAAATGTTTGCCTCACCATCAAAATGTTTGCCTCACCATCAAATGTTTGCCTCACCATTAAGTGTTTGTCTCACCATCAAGTGTTTGCCTCACCATCAAGTGTTTGCCTCACCATCAAGTGTTTGCCTCACCATCAAGTGTTTGCCTCACCATCAAGTGTTTGCCTCACCATCAGGTGTTTGCCTCACCATCAAGTGTTTGCCTCACCATCAGGTGTTTGCCTCACCATCAAGTGTTTGTCTTTCCTTGCAGACTATGGCGGTGGTGAGCATGGAGACGGTATCAAGAGAGAAGAGGAGACTTACCATTATCCTGCCCCCACGCCACACCACAACCACCATTACAGGTAACTACCACCACAACCACCATTATAAGTAACTACCACCACAACCACCATTATAGGTAACTACCACCACAACCACTATTATAGGTAACTACCACCACAACCACCATTATAGGTAACTACCACCACAACCACCATTATAGGTAACTACCACCACAACCACCATTATAGGTAACTAAAAAACCGCAACCACCATTTATAGGTAACTGTCACCATAACTACCATTATAGGTAACTAATAACCCAACCACAATTATAGGTCATTGTTAGATATATTATCTCTCTCTCTCTCCCTCTTTAAAGTCCCAGAGTTCAGTTCGGTTCAAAAAAATTTCGGATAATTGAAATTCGGGTAATTGGTGAAATTAATTTGCTGGGATAGTCATGATGTGTTGTATGTGTGCCCCTTTGTATTGTGTGTGACGTAATGTAACACACTGGTAATATAACACACGCACGCACACGCACGCACGCACGCACACACACACACACGCACGCGCACGCACACGCACACGCACACACTAAAGCAGTAGCTATGATAAGTGAGCTAGATTTAGAGAATGGGTGACGCAGCAGCCCTGGCATTCATAAGTTTAATTTCAATTTCAGTTAGTTTTGTTCGTTCGGCCACCACAAGAGCGTTTATAATTAAGTGTGACGAGGCAGGGAGTGTTCTTGGGCGCGTAAAGGAACTTGTGTAACTCAGTTTATTGTTTTAAATTCTGTACATAAATGTTAGGTGAAATATAATCTGTTAACAGCTCTAAAACATTACACCAGAGAAGTTCGTGGTACAAAAGTTCCATTGAACAAAGTTCTTACAACAGAATTTTATTATTTTTACAACTACCTTGAATACCAATGTAGTTGTCCTTATATAGAGAAGCTGGTCTGTTTTGCCTCACCAGCTGTTAATATTGATAAAATACCGTATGTGGCGATAATTCGTTTAGTTAAGTGATAGTGAGGCTTTAACTGCCACTAGACGTTTAAGTCAACTGATGTCAATTTAATCTCCTTCATATTCATGTATACCAAAGAGCAACTGTATACAATATTCAGGAACACGTAAGTCTTGGTTGAGACACTGACCAGCGCTACAAGTCCAACGTCTTGTAGATTAATCAGCAGCAGAGTATGAAATAGTTTGTCCATCACCTAAATGTTCTTTAAATCAACTTGACGGGAACTTCCATTTACTTGTAGTAGTCTGGGACAGTCATCGTCGTTGTAAGAAACTACTATTGGAGTTTTTTAACATAGCACAAGCTTGTTTTACACTTACAAAGGTCAGTCGTTTTGCGTATTATTACAGCACAGGTACCACATGGTTCTCAGCAGATCAGTAGTTCCATGTTCTTGTGACACCAGAGAGGCCAGCCACGTCTACCTCTAATTAACTTGTCTATCTTTAAATGACCTGATGTTCCTCTTAAATTTCATCTTTGAATAACCCTAAGTGAAGACTGACTAACACACAGATGCCTTTTAAACAATAGTGAGCGTAGTGAGGGTCTGACAGTTCCATAAGTCCAACATTATACCTTAAAGCTCCCCAAAACTTAATCTAATGTCATATCTTCTCGAAAGTGCCTGTCTTACCTACTTATTATCAGATGGTGTTTACCTCTTAACTATAACTCGTATTCTCTGGCTGCCGCTCTTGACATATGCAAAAACATAATTTTTTACTGCAGTTATTTCTTAATTATACCTAATAAACGATACATACAGTATAGCCTGATGAGCACAGCAGTTTATACCAGTTTTAGAGCTTGATTCGCCTTTTAGAAATAATAGCTAAACATATCTTTAAATGTATTCTAATGGTCCTCCCACTTCTTCCTCCACTTCTTGCCGCTGTATCAAGACCTGAGGTGTACACGAAGCCGCTGCTTATGCCCGCAATTGAGGCAGAGCACCACCACGCCCCTATCAAAGCCTACGACCACATCAACTCCACCAGCGCCGCCCACACCTTCGACGCACCCAAAATGTACGACAATAAACTCTACGACGCTTCAAAAGCCTACGACAAACTCTACGCGGGGAAGGAGTACGAGAAGGTGGCGTTAGACCAGATGGAGAGTACGACCTTCGATAGCCACGACGTTAAACCCTACGGCAAAATGTACACTTCAAAACCCCACTTGGAGCCGCAGGTGGACGACGGAGCGTACGAGAAGTGCTACGAGAAGACGTACAAGACTCTGGAAACGTTGGACTCAACATCTTACGAGAGACAATACGAATCGTCGAAGGTAATCGAGCCAGTAGACTCGACCACTTACGAGAAGACGGTGCAGCCTCTGGACACGCCAGCCACCATCACTGAGACGCCAGAGAAGGCCTCCACACACTCTTCCAGCGCAGGGAAAAAGGTGGGTCAAACACACACCAATCTGATGTTGCATAGAATAAACGATACACAAGACTGACACTTTAATGCCTTAACGAGCTGACATAATACAAGACTGACATTATAATCCTGTAACCAGCTGACTTTTTTCTCTCCACAGGACGAGAATAACAAAGACAACAGCGAGTCAGACCCAAACAAGAAGCCTCCCTTCTCCTACGTGGCCCTCATTGCCATGGCCATCAAGGAAAGCCAGGACAGGAAGCTACAGGTAGTGTGTGGTGTGAGGTACAGTGTGTGGTGTGAGGTACAGTGTGTGGTGTGAGGTACAGTGTGTGTGTGGTGTGAGGTACAGTATGTGGTGTGAGGTACAGTGTGTGGTGTGAGGTAAAGTGTGTGGTGTGAGATACAGTGTATGGTGTTTTGTGAAGCATAGTATGTGGTGCTCAGTGTGGCTTGGTGTGTGGCCATGAGTGCGTGGTGTTCAGTCTGGTACACTATGTGGAGGTATAGACAGGTAAGACGAATAAAACCCTGCAGATGACTTGAGAAGCAATAAGCACTAGGTGGGGACAGACAGGTACAGTGACCAGGTGAGGAGGGGGGGGGCCATGCCTCCACTAACTAACACCTGGAAACATGTAGAGAATGTTGGCCTGAAGTATAATGCTGTAGATCCACGTTTGAATTAAGAGACCCACTTTTCATAGTAGATCAAAGTTGTTAAATACGTTTCGATTAAATGATGTAGTGAGAGGGAATATAGAGGTGTGAAGAAATGAACTGTGGAGAGAAAGAGAATGGCGAGAGTAAGGTAACAATAAACAAGAGATAACGTAAGGAGCTAAAGTGGAGTATATGAGTGAATTTCAAGTGTGAGATGACAGCTACGAAGAGATTGGAATTCTGCACTAAAGATAAAGTTGACTTCAGTATCTGATGGCGTCATAAAAAAGTTGATTATGCAATGAAGAGCAACTTGACTGTTTACCTGGCTAATGTATAGCTGAGTATACTTTAGTATATGTCTAATGTATAGTGGCCAGTCAGGTTATCATGTTCAAGTGCTTTTGATGTTTCACTTGATCAGGTCGTGACGGTACTAGAGGAGGTAAGTTACACGTCCTTCCTCCCTTACCAGAACTTAGACCATAAACATATGTAACGTTAAGTATTTTATACATAGAAGCACTTGTATTTATAAAGACCTTCACCTGAATAACATTAAAACTGCCAAGGTAAATGGACTCGATGGCTCTTAGATATAGATTATATTTCAAGTCATCATCAAGGAAACTAAATACGATTTACATCATCGAGTATTTCCTCTGAAAACTGATCCAGATTTTCCTGATTGTTTCCTCCTCCAGCTGAGTGAAATCTACCAATGGATCGCCACCAAGTTCCCGTTCTACGCCCAGCAGAACGCCAAGGAGAAGCAAGGATGGAAGAACTCCATCCGTCACAACCTGAGCCTGAACGAGTGTTTCGTCAAGATCCCACGGGAGGGAGGCGGCGGTGGTGGCAAGGGCAACTACTGGACCTTAGGTAGTACCTCTTACACCGACAGTACCTCTTACACCTACAGTACCTCTTACACCGACAGTACCTCTTACACCGACAGTACCTCCTACAGTCTTACACCAACAATATCTCTTACACACTGCTGCTTATATTGTCATCAGCAACAGGGAGTTAGGTACTGTCTACGAGCATATAGTAAAGGTGTACTGCCTGTTAAAAACTAGTAATTAAGTACTGTCTATTACCTACCATTTCAGGGTTAGTAATTAGTGCTTTGATGACCAGTTTGACTGTGACCATCGACATAGAAGCAGCGGAATGACTCTGGCGATACGAGAGATAGGAATCGGAAAAGACACATAAGACTGACAGCTAGATCGACGGAGAAACAGCTAGACCGACGGAGAGGCAGCTAGACCGACAGAGAGGCAGCTAGATCGACAGAGAGACAGCTACACCGACAGAGAGACAGCTAGATCAACAGAGAGACGGCTAGATCGAGAGAGAGACAGCTACACCGACAGAGAGACAGCTACACCGACAGAGAGACAGCTACACCGACAGAGAGACAGCTACACCGACAGAGACAGTAAAACCGACAAAGAGACAGCGACACCAACGTAGATAGATACACTCAGACCGACGTAGATACATTGACCGAGGGGGAGAGATGCATTCTCGCGGCCAAACCCATACCATTCTTCTTCTCCATACCATACCTCCTCCTCCTCCTCCTCCTCCTCATCCCCCTCCTTCCCCTCCTCCTCGTCTCCCTCCTCCTCCTCGTCCCCCTCCTCCTCCTCCTCGTCCCCCTCCTCCTCCTCCTCGTCCCCCTCCTCCTCCCCACCCTCCTCTTCTTCTCCTCCTCCTCCTCGTCCCCTTCTCCTCCTCGTTCTCCTTCTCCTCCTCGTCCCCTTCTTCTCCTCGTCCCCTTCTTCTCCTCGTCCCCTCCTCCCCTCCCCTCCTCCACCTGCTTTATCATCTTCTTGTTAACGTGAGAGTAATGAGTGTCTGTTAACGACTCCACCCCCTCCCACCCCCAACAGATCCCCAGCACGAGGACATGTTCGAGCACGGGAACTACAAACGTCGGCGCAGGATGAAGCGACCCAACATGTACCGCCAAACCTACACCTATCCGGACTACCTCGGTCTTACCTCCAGGACGTTCTTCTCCGCGTCGCCGTGAGTACTCTGACAACACCACTCTTGTCTTTCCTCTCCTGCTCGCTAGGTTAACGTCTTCTTGGGTTGTGGGTTGTTTTCTTGTGTGTTCCGTGTTTTGTTTTTAATCATTGGACTTCAGTGTTGGTTCTTGTAATGTTTGCCAGTACAGTGGTTTTTAGTTACTTAATTTTGCTTCACGTCACTTGTTTATACTGTGCATCTTGGACCCGCGAGTGTGTTTGGATGTTTTTTTTTTTATGTTTTGTTGTTTATTAGTGTATAAAACGCTCGCCTCGTGTCCTAAGGATGGGTAGCTGGGGCCATAAGCACCTCCAGTTCATCTATCTGTAATTTACAAACTTAGGGCAGCAAAGGCGGTCGAGTGATATCCTGTACAGTACTGTCACTAACTGGCCGCCAGGTATATGAACTCTACTATCACATTGTTCTATGGTTTGCTGTATATAACTTCTCTGTTTGTCCGTCCGTAAGTTTTGTTCTGTACTCTGTGACTAACAAGTGAGGTTCTCCACGTTTAGTTGTCCATCCGATCAGTGCTTTTGTTGTCATGTTCTGCTTCCTGGCCATATCAGATTCTTTTTTTTCAGCTGGGTTTTTCTTCTATGTTCTTTGTGTTGTGTTCACCGGGCCCTGGGTACAGTTTCACCAGGTCCCGGGTACAGTGTTCACCAGGCCCTGGATACAGTGTTCCACCAGGTTTCAGGTGTCCATGTTCACCGGGCCCTCAGATACAGTGTTCACCGTCATGTTCTGCTTCCTGGCCATATCAGATTCTTTTTTTTCAGCTGGGTTTTTCTTCTATGTTCTTTGTGTTGTGTTCACCGGGCCCTGGGTACAGTTTCACCAGGTCCCGGGTACAGTGTTCATCAGGCCTTGGATACAGTGTTCACCAGGCCCTGGGTACAGTGGTCACCAGGCCCTGGTACAGTGTTCACCGGGACCTGGGTACAGTGTTCACCGGGACCTGGGTACAGTGTTCACCAGGCCCTGGGTACAGTGTTCATCAGACCTTGGATACAGTGTTCACCAGGCCTTGGATACCGTGTTCACCAGGCCCTGGATAGTGTTCATCGGGCCCTGGGTACAGTGTTCACCAGGGATGACTCAGAGCGGCGGCCACTCACCAGGATCAACACCGCTGCTCTACACAGAAACAAGAGACCTGGTGAGTAGGCGATTCCGCTGACGACCAACAACAAACTACTCCACACTGTTCCGTAGAGTCGACACTCCTTACTTCTTACCCGGGACCCTAACCCTAAGGAAAGGCTATTGTTTACATGAGTGTGGCTGCTTCATGAAATTGGTATGTTCAGGACGTGACGCAGTGGTCGGCCGGAGCTGCTTGGTCAGCACACCTGAGCTTGTTACCTGCGACACACCACACAGTTCTGTCTTCCTCCGTGTCTATTGTTGTACTGATGCTCTTTTCTTGGCCGTAATGCGTGTTAATATAGTCACTTTTATCCTTGTTTCGTGTTAATTGACTGGCTCTCCTGTTTTAAGTGCCTCATCTCCAAAGATTCTTAAGTATTATTTTATTTTCTCCAGTAAAGTTCTAAAAAATTCAGACATTTGAGGACTTGACTTCTGTTCGTGGGATTCTTGAGTGCATGATGTAAACACGAGAACCAAACTGTACAAATTTCAGGAACATAAACCTTGATAATAACAACATACTGTAACTCTCGGGAGGGAAACAAAGTGAGGTAAAGATTTTAATTGTGGTAGATAAAGATTTTAATTGTGGTAGAACTCCTTTAGTTTATCTATATATTGATTCCAGGTGACTCATTTCCCCTGTACTTGAGGCGTCGATGAAGCTGTTAGAAAATGAACCATCCCGCCGGCCACGAAGAAGTACACAACCTCACGTTATGTCACCGATAACACACTGTTTCGCCTCCACCCCTACACTGTCACTTCACTGGTCACTGTCTCATCTCCACCCCTACACTCGTCACTGTCTCACGTCCACCCCTACACTGGTCACTGTCTCACCTCCACCCCTACACTGGTCACTGTCTCACGTCCACCCCTACACTGTCACTCCACGCTAAGTAGGTCTTCTGGCGGACATTATTCCCCATTCACGAAATATTTATCAGCTAAAATTTATAATATTTCCGCAATAAAAACTACCCAGTCGGTAAGAGAGAATTACACACAAAGCAAAAGAATAACTATCTTTACCACCTGTATGACTTACTGCCCTGAGCATCGTATATTGCCTTGTATTATCTGGTTACTTCAATACCTTACTTATCTTATTGTTTCATTGTTTATATTATATTTAATACTCGTGTTAAGCTATCGTCTCACTATTGCGTCACTCAAACACATCCCTCCGTCACTCACATCCCTCTGTCGCTCACACCCCGACCCCTACCCAAAGTGACTCGGTCTAACCTAACCATGAAAATGAGACCCCATGAAGATTGGGATTTCTTCGACTTGCAGCCCATAGAAATAAGATCCATTAAAGCTGAGACCCATTACGTCTGAGACCCATTACATCTGGGACCTCATCCGTATGGTATGGTTAGATGATCTTGAGGTCTTACGATTGGTGCCTCCTGGGACTGGCACTAACATGACCAACCACTTGATGGTAACGAGCATTTGGTCATTCCTAAGAGTGAGAAAGACATTCGACCCACACACTAATCTATTATGATTCTTTTCAACTGTTTTCAAATCAGTGGACGACGGACACGATTATGATGTGGCTTACCTCGACTTTAGCAAAGCCTTCGACAGTCCCCCACGAAAGACTAATACGTAAAGTGGAGGCTCATGGAACTGGAGGAGATAGTCTAAATTGGATTAGGACGTGGTTACAAGACAGGAAACATATAGTAAGCAGTACTAACACTAAATCCGATGGGGTTAACTGTCACTAGTGGAGTACCCCAAGGCTCAATACCTGGACCATTACTATTTATTATATTCATAAATGACTTAAATAAAGGCGTAGACAGCAACATAAGAAAATTTGCTGACGACACTAAAATAGGGCGTGTAATTAAATATGACGAGGACTCAGTAAAACTACAAGAAGATTTAAAAAGAAAAAAAATCGTAATGTCTGAAAATTAGTAGATGAAATTTAATGTGGACAAATGTAAAGTACTTAGTCTAGAAGATATAAACAGAGAAACCAGGTATCAGATGAACAACGTTGTTATCGAAAAATCCGACTGTGAGAAAGATTTAGGAGGAATAATAAGTAGGAATCTTAAGCCAAGACAGCAATGTGTATTTGCTCGAAACAAGGCTAACAAGGAACTTAGGTTCATACAAAGGAGTGTTAGTTACACGACTAGCGAGGTTATCCTAAAACTATATCTTGTGCTTGTGAAACCTCGCTTGGACTGCGCAGTTCATGCAATTTTGGTCACCGAAGTACAGAATGGATATAGAATTCCTAGAAAGCATTCAGAGGAGGAGGATGACAAGAGTAAACCCGGGCATTGGGAACCTTGATTACAGAGACAGATTAAAGCATCTTAATTTGCACTCCCTCGAGAGACGTAGAGTTAGGGGCGATATGATCGAGGTGTATAAATGGTGATATAATAAAGGTACTCAAACTATCCAACCAGGAGCGAACTCGTAGCGATGGTTTTAAATTAGACAAATTTAGATTTAGGCGCGAGATAGGTAAACACTGGTTTGGAAATAGAGTAGTGGATGAGTGGAACAAGTTACCAAGCATCATCATTAACTCGAACACGCTGGATAGCTTCAAACATAGGCTGGATGGATATATGAGTGATAGGGGTTGGGTGTAAATGGGACTGCTCAGTATGGGCCAATAGGCCCGCTGCAGTTTCCTCCATTCTTATGTTCTTATGACACAAGTTAAGATGGAGGGACGTGGTTGAGGGGGAGAGAGGCGTAAGTCACATCGAGGTGAGAGTGGACGCCGCTCAAGACACAGAAACGTAGTCCAGACGGGTTCAAGAAGAAGAACCTTAATCTCTGAGATGGTCAGAAGATGATGATGACAGCCCCATGCACCAACCTAATACTAACGAAAATATCCCCATAGTTTTAATCCATTGTTTCTAAAACTTGTTGGTCACGTCAGCACTAGTATTAGAGGCGATGGAGAAGTGTTGTGTTAAGCAGCAGAATGTAGCAACACCCGCTAGCTACAGTGTTTGATAAACTCCCACTTAACGTTGACCTTGCCACCCTCCCTCCCTCCCTCCCTCTACTGGTTCTCTGTTGCGAAAACCTGATACGATCAGGAAAACATTTGGTAGGTGAGAGGAAAGATACGGTTTATACCAACTCTCTCTCTCTCTCTCTCTCTCTCTCTCTCTCTCTCTCTCTCTCTCTTGCAATATTCTCTTTAACAATGCGCAACAGTGTTATGGGTAATACTCTGTAATACTGTACTACGTACTTTAAGTAATCGGCCATGATATTCTAGTGCTGTATTTTAAGTCCTAGTCTCTGAGGTATTATTACGACTACATGAAGAATAAGCACCCTCAGCTTATCTCAACTAATTAATAGAAACACCCTATCACTAATTGAAGGTTGGGTTAGGTTAGGTTAGGTTAGGTTATAATCAGAAATATCTTACTATAACAACAGAAGCAATATCGGACAAGCTGCCACATCACCTGAGGCAAATTACTAGTCTCTCTGAAGACCTCTCACTTAACCTCACATGATATGATAAACAACAATAACAACCTCTAGTCTGCTCCGTGAGACAGAAAAATTAATGTACCAACTACACAAATCAGTGAGCAGTGGCAGGCCAAGAGTGCTCACCAGTCACCAAGGTTCGTCTCTGTGATCAATTTGTGATATAATGGACAGTTTGGTGAGCCGTCGGCATTAACTCTCTCAACCTTGTATACACCTGAGGGCCACATACAGGTGAAGCAACGGTGCTGTCTAAGAGATCTTCAGCGTTCTTCAGTATATTAACGCCGTGACAGTACGCTCAGCCCCGGGGAAGTGTTTCAAAACAGTGGTGTCTTATGCATAAACTAACTAAATTATGGTGACGTTCATGCTCACATGTAAGGTGAAGAATTATATATTAAGTGGAACACGTCTGATAATTAGTAAATACTGAGAAATTATTCTGTAACTACATAATTATTTAGCGATATTTATCAAAATTATGCTTTTACTTTTTCTATCAAACTTATATTGAATTATCTGTAACCGGATGAGGGTGTGGTAGCCGAGTGAATTTATTACCCGGGGCATCCCCAGTCCGCCCAGCTGTGAATGGGCAACAAACTTTACATTTTAGCAAGTCAAGAAACGCTGGCCTCTCGTGTACCACCTTATTACAGTATTGAGTGTGCAAATACCCCCACCGCTCCCAACAATGGTGGACGAGAACCAGGTCGGGGGACAGCTATCACTAAGATGCAATACGATCTTTGAAACTCGGGATAAAATAGTTGAGAAAGAATATTATCACTTGAGAGGCTCGTGAGGCACAAACTACACAGAATACATTGATTGATATCTTTAAGGAGTAGAAAAATGTATACCCAAGAAGACAAGGAGTAAGTCAACATAGATGAATCACAAGTCCAGGAGTACCGCTAAGAGAGAGAACACCTGTAGCGGACGATCAGAGTACAGCACACATTATGTAGACTGTGTAGCCCTAAAGGTGGGCACCCACCCTATGTGATCTACATTATCAATATTGGTGAAAATGTAACGAAATAGATCTAAGCGTCGTGACACATCAATCACTAAAGGCAGAGCAATAAGTTGTGAGAAAAGATCAAACGAACTTTAAGAATCATAAGAAAAATGTTCCTTCAACGTCTCCATCTGAGCTACTGTCTACAGGTATGAAGACCCTACCTGCAGGGAGACGCAAAACAGAGCGACGAAAGTTATGACTGAACTAAATCATCTGGATTATCCTTATAGACTGAAGGCCTTAGGACTGACACCTCTCCAGACACGGACATGTCTGTCAGGTCGCCACCAACACTACGAGAACGGGAGGCATATAAGCGAGTGGTTGTAGACCTATGGAACAGTCTACTAGCTCATGCGTCAGGTCGTCACGCCTAGGGGATCCACTTTCACACTTTCACTCGTAAACAAAGGATATGAGGATCACTAAACACTTATATCTCACTTAAGTAACTCACTTATACTTAGTGATTTACTCGACCGTTTATGTTACACTAGCTTCGGTTAGGTTATTTAAGCTGGGTTACGCTAAGTTAGGATGGCTTAGCTGATTTTGGCTTAGGTTAGGTTATTTAAGCTGGGTTACGCTAAGTTAGGATGGCTTAGCTGATTTGGCTTAGGTTAGGTTATTTAAGCTGGCTTACGCTAAGCTAGGATGGCTTAGCTGATGTTGGCTTAGGTTAGGTTATTTAAGCTGGGTTACGCTAAGCTAGGATGGCTTAGCTGATGGTGGCTTCGGTTAGGCAATTTAAACTGGGTTAGGCTAAGTTACGATGGCTTAGGTTATCTGGGGTTAAATTAAGTTGGGTTTGGTGAAGCTGTATTAGTATAACTTACAACATTCCAGGTTTAGGTTAACTAAAGGTACTTAAGGCTAAATTGTGGTCAGTTAGGTTAAGTTTAGCTAGGTTGGATTAGGTCAAGTTAGGCTGAATTAAGTTAGGTTATGTTGGTAAGCATGAATAGAAGACAGATTTATACAATGATAGAGAAAATTGACAGATAGACAGAAAAATGAGAGATAGACAGACAGACAAATGAGAGATAGACAGATAAGAGTTATAAATACACAGATAAGATTTTCTTCTTCCACCTCTACCGCCACACACCACCACCACCTCCACTACTTCTACCACCCCAACCACCGCCACCGCCCCTACCTCTACCACCACCACCTCTACCACCTCCACCATCATCTCCACCACGACCTTCACCACATCTCTCCCAGCGCTAGATGACCTTTGACCTGGGCTTATCTCTATATGACCTTTCTCACCATACTCGACCTACACTTTGTCGTCTTTGTTATCTTTATTATTTGTCTTTAGTATTGTCGTTGTTCCTATCCTTATTCTCCTGTTTACCTCCTCTTCTCTCTACTTCCTTCTTCTTCCTTCTCTTCTAAGGCGTGGGACCTTGGCGTGGCACCCTCCCCCCATCGTGGCACCCACCCCCTGGTATGGCACCCTCCCCCTTGCGTGGCACCCTCCCCTGGTGGCACCTCCTGGCGTGGCACCTTACCCCCTCATGGCACCTTACCCCTGGCACCCTCCTGCTGGCACCTCCCTGGCATGGCGTGGCACCCACCCCCTGGTATGGCACCCCCTGGTATGGCAACCTCCCCTGACACCCCTGACATGGCACCTCCCCTGGTGGCACCCTCCCCTTTGCGTGGCACCTCTCCCGGCGTGGCACCTTACCCCTGACATGGCACCTCCCCTGGTATGGCACCTCCTCCTGGCCCTCGGCGTGGCACCTCCCCTGGTGTGGCACCTCCCCCGGCGTGGCACCCTTCCCCCCCGGCGTGGCACCCTACCCCTGGCGTGGCACCCTTCCCCCCTGCGTGGCACCCTCCCCCTGGCGTGGCATCCTGGTCTCCACCTGAGTGTGGGTGTCAGTGGTAGGGGGGGGCGGCCCAGGGTGACAGTAACACAACTCACTCCCCCTCCATCCCACTCCCTCACCTTCCTACCGTCTCCCACGGTATCAAAAAGAGACATTAGATACCGCAGAAAAAAGCAGAAATAACATAAGTATATATAACATTTATGTTCTTTTCTTCCCGTATGCCTTTCATGGTTCTGACATCTATCTATCTATCTATCTATCTATCTATCACCTTTCCCCCCGTCCTAATCTCGTGTGGTGTGGATTAAGAGGTACTCAGAGCCGTCGGTGGGGCAGGAAGTGACAGCAGAAATCAGTTTGTGTGTTTGTTGTGATGAACTTTTGGGTCTTCATGTCCAGTCCACCTTCATGTTTTCGCACAAATCAACCTCCAATGACATAAAAAAGTAAACAGTAGTTAGTAAAGAACTTTTAGTTATGTTTCCTGCGATAATGAAGTTATTCTTCGCGTAGACTGGAGGATGACTGGGGCGAGGTATTGTTAGTTGTCTTACTGCAGCAGTTTATATCTTCATGAGGTGGTTAAGTGATACTCGACCCACTGTATAGAGGGGAGAGGCTGTGAGGAGTGTGTGGTGTCCCTCCCAACCCCGCCACCAGGCCTCACCTGACACAAGGCATCATGGGGCAGAGGGAGGGCGAGGCAGACAGTTATGGCGCAGGCCGCTCCACCCGGAGTGACGGCGGCCCCGCGTCACCTCCACAATTTCCGCCCTGTCTTACATTAGCGTCGCCAGGACGTCCGCGCCTGAGCTGCAGCTGACCGAGTTATGGCTGGAATACGTCACCTTACTTGTTATTTTTTATGGCTTGTATCTTAATAGCCAAAATAACGTTTTCCTCGACTTTTTTAAGAACGTAAAACTAAATATTCTTGCCACTGTTCCCCTTTAGTTTTTTTTTATGGCAGGGCATTGTTTATCACCGAGGAAACCCGCCTTCCCGTACATTTACTCATCCACTCTCTACTCTACACCTATCACCTGTTTCTACCAGCCATAAAATCTTCAAAGAATTCGTAAGCACACAAGTTCCAGAGAGCTCGTTGATGGAACACGGACTCTGACAAGACGACCAATATTGGAAGAGTAACAGGAATATAACCTAAGTATGCATTTCCGTTTTCTCTACCAGAAGGCACATGCCTAGACCGCTCTAACTATCCTAGAGAATGATTCTGTTAGATTAAGTTAAATCTGATCAGTTTCCCACCCATGTTCGTGGTACTTTTATATAAAAAAATAATTCCCAACTCTGAGGAACAGGTCATGATCAAGGAGGTTTTATGACTAGAGGCGGCACGAGCAGCGATACGCACGGGTCAGACTGAAGGCAGCCGACCCACGCCCCGCCATCTTGATACTGTACTGGCAAAACATCACTACTGGCTGCAGCTACCCAAGCACTAGGTAGCATAAATGTTCCTGACATGCGGTCAGTGATAGGCAAAAACTAACTGTGATTGTATTTATTAATAAAATTAATTGTTGTGTGATTGATATAAACAATGTTATTATAAATACACATAAATCCTTACAATCATATAAGTATTGACCACGTTGTGTTGTAACACGATAATACTCAATGAACAGATTTGAAATACTCTTTTCTGGATGTAGAAACAAATGATTCTTTAACATGGGATAATTTTTCTCTGAACATATTTTCCCAGCTAATTACATCTTCAGCTGGTAAAAATAGGCAGCCTTTGGGTTTTAATTATATCAAAGAATCCATCGGGCTTGCAGTAGAAGCTATTAATACAGTACTGCAAACTTCACAATGCAGAGATTTTATTAATCTAAATACTACAAAGCCAGCAGCCGTGTACGCGACAATGTTGTTTAAGCTCACAGATATATGGACAGCATTAGGTATATAAATATACTCAAAGTCAGCATCTGTTGTAGCGGTTCATATACATCATATTATTCTATATTTCGCTTAAGTTGTGTTGATGGTCTGGGCAGAAGGGGCCTCTACCTCTGCATTAGATACAGTACATAGCTGCTGGAAACTCTTAGTGTGGCCACTTATTATAATGGCAAACAGTTACCACAGAGTACATCCTGTATGTCAACATGCACTAACAATTTATTAAATGGGTTGTTATTACCTCCTCCCATGCTTCTCACTTCGCCAAAAAACAATTCATCGTGATCTTGACTCATCTTGTACATCATCCAAAAAGGACCAAGACATGTAATTAATTGGGCATATAAATTCGGAACGTTCTGAATGTACAGAATAAAACCCAGAATGCCAGTCTTGCCAGGCACCACCAGGGATGTTTTGCCAATACCAACATGGTCGCCGTGTGTGAAGTGACTTTACTGTCCGAGGCTGACGCCATCTCACATGAAACCTCCTTTGTCATGACACTCCCAGGCTAAGCAGGGTGGCGACACTCACAAGTTACTTACATAACACCCAATAACACACTGTTTCACAAGAAATATGAATAAACGCGAGACAAAAAAATAAATAAAAATAGCCTGGTGCTTCCTCCCTCAGTACCTCCAAGAGCTTCCTCCCTCAGTACCTCCAAGAGCTTCCTCCCTCAGTACCTCCAAGAGCTTCCTCCCTCAATACCTCCAAGAGCTTCCTCCCTCTGTACCTCCAAGTGCTTCCTCCATCAGTACCTCCAAGAGCGTCCTCCCTCAGTACCTCCAAGTGCTTCCTCCCTCAGTACCTCCAAGTGCTTCCTCCCTCAGTACCTCCAAGAGCTTCCTCCCTCTGTACCTCCAAGAGCTTCTTCCCTCTGTACCTCCAAGAGCTTCCTCTCTGTGCGTGAAGTGTGTTGATGTCAGACGCGGTTTAACATGATCCTTTTTCGACAAAATTCACTTAGGTAATTAGTTCTCTGTAGAGTTTGTTGATGATTTGTATGGTGTTTCAGTAGAGAGTGGGAATGGTACTATTGACCTCGTACTTACAGTAGATACGCATGACTATAAACCAATCAATTAAAGGTCTGAGGGTTGGCGACCATGGCCCTCCACTTTAAATACCATCGAGTTGTGTTTACCAATCCTCCTAGATCTGGCATCATTCAGGGGGTCGCACCTAATTTCACTCATCCACCCCAGTCCTTCCCTCTGCCTGGCTCCCCTACCCTCAGGTTTCACCACTTAATCTTTCTACCACTGACACTTGGAAACTAAAATTCACCTTCGTATTAAACAACTTGGTGGGTACTTGGTGGTAGTTAATAATTCAAGGCAAAAATCACTGGTTTGTTTACATATAGCACAGGGTTCGTGGTAGTGTGGCAACATGTTTGAGAGTGGACTTATCTGGCAGTTTTAAATTGAAGAAAAGTAAAAAAAAAAAAAATATTAATATTTCATGCAGAATATACAGTAGCCCTTCGAACTTACTGTACACGCACTCTACTGACTACACGCACTCCCCTCACTACACATACACTCGCCTCACTACACACACACTCTCCTCACTACACACACACACACTCGCCTCACTACACACACACTCGCCTCACTACACACACACTCTCCTCACTACACACACACTCTCCTCACTACACACACACTCTCCTCACTACAAACACTCCCCTTCTTTTCTCACTCATATTATCCCCTACCTAAACCCTCCCACTACTTCCCTCCCCACTCCCACTTTCCCGAACTCCCCACTCCTCCACTATACTTCCTCCCCTCCTCAATTCTCTCCTTCCCCTTGTCTCCCTCTCATACTCTCCATCCCTCTACCTCCCCTTCTTTACCTCACCCCACTCCCCTTCCCCCACTCGACCCTCCATTCCCCAACGCCCCCCCTCCCCTACCCCACTCCCTCAGCGATAGCCACAAAGCCGAGCTGGCGACTAATTCCTTAGCTTAACGGGATGTCCCTACAATCCCTGGGACGCGCATCTCGTGTTACGGGACTGTTTGTTGGTGTCTGTTTATTTGTTTGTTTATATGTGTTTGTTTACGTCTGTTTGTGTGTGGGGGGGAGGGGGGGGGGCTTATGTTGATGCCCGGACAACAGCAAGGGAAGTGTAGAGGGGGAAGGGAAGTGTGGGAGGTGAGGGAAGTGTAGGTAGGTGGTAAGGGAGGGGGAAGAGGTCGTGGGAATATGGGGAAATACCAGGGGAAGGAAATAGGTAACACAGGCAGTAGTTAAGTAAGTGGCAAGGAAGAGGGAAATAAGTGACAGAAGGAAAGTGGTAAGCAGGTAGTGGCACAGGAGGGTACATGAGAGGTAGATACCATAAAGGGTACTGGTGGCTGTGGCTATGGCGGCGGTATGGTCAAGAGGAGACTGTTCGTGGTTCACAGTTTTTTTTTCCTTACATTGAGAGCTAATTTCGTCTACTGTTACGCCCTCCCTCCCTCCCTCCTTCCCCTCCCCTCTTAGTCCTTCTTTGGTGTTTGTTGGAGTGTCTCATTCTACGGAACATTTGTATCCAAAGGCTCAGTATGTATCATGGACACCAAAAAATGAGGTGTGTGTGTGTGTGTGTGTGTGTGTGTGTGTGTGTGTGTGTGTGTGTGTGTGTGTGTTTGTTTGTGTCTGTGTGTTTATATCACATACCAGTGAACAACAAAAGCGATAAATTCTTATGAAAGTGAGGGAAATAAAGAGAGAGGAAATAAAATAGAAGAAAAACACAAAAATAAAGAGATAGACAGATACAGACAGACAGACAGATGGATGGAGACAGATAGACAGACAGACATTAATACAGCTCTCTGAATTCTGTTCACTCAACCAGGAAAAGGTTTTTGACTTTTAGTAGTGATGGCAGTACTAGTGGCGGTGGTGGCAGTGGTGGTAGTAATAGTGGTGGTGTTGGTAGTGCTGGCAATACAGGTGTGGTGGTGCAGGTGGGTGTTGGTAACGATCGTGGTAGTAGTGTTGGCAGCGGTGGTGGCAGTGGTGGTGGTGGTGGGGTACACATATAAGGAGGAGGAGGATCGGGTAGGGGGTGTCGTAAACGTTGCCTACGATCTTGTGTTTACACGTTCAGATCCCGAGCGAAACGTCACCCAACATCCACCTGGGAACCTCTCTACCTCACCCACCTGTCCTCTTCCTTACACCTCTCCTCATTCTCTACACCCTCTCCTCGCCCCCACACCTTCCTACCCTCTCCTCACCTTCTCTACACCCTCTCCTTCGTACACCCTGTCCTCACCTTCTTCCTTACACCTCTCACCCTTCCTACCCCTCTCTCACCTACACAGGCCTCTCCTCCCCCCTGTCCACCACCTTCTCTGTCCCCTTACACCCTCTCCTCACCTTCTCTACACCCTGTCCTCACCTCCTTCCACCCTCTCCTCACCTTCTCACCCTCTCTCGCCCCCTTGTCCTCACCTTCCTTACACCTCTCCTCGCCCCCTACACCCTGTCCTCACCTTCCTCACCCTCTCCTCACCCCCTCTCCCCTTCCTCACCTTCCACACACCCCCTCTCCACACCACCTTCCACACCCTCTCTCCCTTCTACACCCTCTCCTCGCTCACCCTGTCCTTCACCTCTCCTGCCCCCTACACCCCTGTCCTCACCTTCCTACACCCCTCTCTCCACCCACCCCTCTCCCTCCTTCCTACACCCCTCTCGTTCCTCACCTTCCCTACACCCTCTCCTCGCCCCCTACACCCTCTCCTCACCTTCTCTACACCCTCTCCTCGCCCCCAACCCAACCTAACTTAACCTAACCCTAAGGTGGAGACCATATAGAGATATATTTGGTTCCCCATTAGGTCTCAGTTCCAAATCTAATGGTTATGTTATGTCGGCATCTTTTGGGAGGCAGAGGACTGGAATCCAATGGTACTAGAGACCATTAGACCTGATGGCAATTAGGACTGGGGGTCTATTAGTAATGGGCCCGTTCTACTAGTCTCCCTGTGAACTGACTTGGTCCCAGGTTCTCAAAGGTTAGTGTGTAGCTCTTCTTCTCTACTGTAGTTATAACACAATTCATTACACTTTCGACTTCATCTTTGTCGATTCATTTGTCTGTGTCCTTACTGCAGTTAGTGACGTGGATACACAACTTCTTCCACTTCCAACTGCTAAATCAGCGCTATCAATGCACCCTCTCGGTGTGGTGTGAACCCCGGGAGTATCGGCTCGTGAATACTTGCGAGGGAGGCCGTAGGAGGACTGGAGCTGGTGTGTGAGTGGTGGTGGGGTGATGTTGGGGTGATGTTGGGGTTGAGGAGGGTCAGAGTGTAGGGGGCTAGAGGGGTGGGGAGAGTTAAGCGGTTACCTGTAGTTACAACGCAGGATATATTAAGCAACGATATAAATATGTAGGACAAAACACAAAGTATGAGTAGAATGTTACCGCTCATCAGGGGGTATTGCCAGTATGTGCTACAGGTCTTAACCATTCATACATTGGTCATGCAGTATTCCTCCATGTCCCTCCCTCCTCCTGCTGAAACCTAAGCATAGGTTTCAGCAGCAGCAGGGAAGAAACGTCCTTTACAAATGAACTTATGTATATAATCACTTGACACAATTATCAACTCAAAGTACAAAAAGTTCTCTTGCCGCTTTAATTCAAGTAATTGCGACAATATTTTTTTCGAGCCTTGAGGAGACATATGAAGAGTGACTGCACTGTGTACAAAAAAGACAGTAACTAGTGTTGGCATACTCAGACCACCTTGGCCGAGCTCAGTCACAAACTGTGATGACAAACATTCCCAAAAATCTATTTCTGGTTGTCCATGTTTATGAACTAGAAATCCTGCAATGTAGACAATTTTATGTTTTAAGTTATCATCCTATTCTATAGTAGAAGGAGATGTCATGAAATGTTAGCTCTTCCAGGAGTTGTAAATTCACTCCTTATGTCATGTGTACTCTCAGGAACAACGTCATGTTTTAACAGCTGAAGCAACTGATGTACTATGGCTGATGCTTGAACATCCCAAAGTAGAAATTTCCTCCACTGTGTTGTCTTGCATGTCCAAAAAAAATTTCAAGGTGGTCTTGTGAAAAAAACAAAACAAGTTAGGATGTAAGTAAAGCCATGGTTTTCTAAAATATATTGTGCTGCTTCTATGTTATACCTTGTTGTGGTAACATGAGCATCTGGCGTTGATTGTGTTAGTTTGGTTCCGTCTACCATGTCCACCAGTCCACCGACAGCTGGAAATAACCTGACACATTTCTTGCAACTCTTTGAAGTTTTCACAGTTGAATGTCCAAGGTTCACGACATTGATCTCGTAAATGAATTGAACTGTAATTACTCTTAACATTCATCACTTTGTACCAATCTGTTACTAATCTGTTGTATCTCACTGTCCCATCCTGATAATCAACAGCGCTTTTCAGACCTTTAAACCCTGAATTTGTTTTTTCATGGAACACTTGACAAACTAAGGGCACACTTTGATGCTGCAAAGGATTAGGAAAGGCTAATGAGCGTGTGAGTTTTCTGAGACGAAGTAGTGTTTTCTGTTCTTCGTCAAATATTCTGTACCATCCTCGGTGAAATATAATTGTTGGCATTCCTCTGACGCAGCAGTTTCTCATTTTTTTTTTTTAGGATGTTAACATAACCATACACAAGGAACACATCTATACCACCCGGTGCTAGTGTTACTTTACCAGGACCACCAAGCTGTCTATATACTCGTACACCTTGATTCATTGGACAGTTCTCACAGACAAACGATACCGGATGCCCACTACTAGCTTGAAGAACATAAATAGCTTCGTGTAACATTTCCTTCAGCTGAATAGCTTTCAACCCCGATACAGGATGAATTCGTACGATGTATCGTGGTCCTCCATAATGATAAACAAATAACAAAAGCTGATGTTGTTATATATTCTGGTTTGTGTGATGCATGGCCAACTATATGCTCCCCAGTAAATCTGAGGGTCTGCTTAAGCTTAACTCCATCAAAAAAAATGTTAGCGAGCCGACTGGTGCACGATCAACTCCTCCCGCTATGTTCCTCGCGTGGGCGGGAAAGGTCGTTTAAGGCGTCATTGTGGCGAGGTTATGGGTGATTGTGTGGAAAAGTAGGCGTGTTTGTTTGTGAATACGTGCGTGGATGTGGGTGTTTGTGTGTTTGTCTCAGAGGCAATTTCTTCCCTGATGATGAATTTAAGCAATGGAACCAAGTTTCAAACCCCCGAAATCGTTCGTTTCCAGTCCTTATTTAAAAGCGAGCGGACCCGAGTTCGATCCCAGGGCAGGGTGAAACTATGGGCAAGTTTCTTTACGCCATTTGCCTCTGTCTACCCAGCAGTAATTGGGAACCTGAATGTTAATTGATTTGCAGATTGTATTCCGGGGTAATGGTTAGCCAGTGCAGTTGGCGAGCTGTCCAGTCTTCTCGGACTATTCCGTGACACTGTGTCATGCAGCTCGTTAACTTAGGATGTGGTTGTTGTGTTTGCGACAGTTTCTACACCTTAACAAATTCACGCCTAGGTGGCCCTTGGGCCGGCCATCCTCGATTTCGAAGGGCTTCCATTATATATTCGCAGGACACTACTCGGTCTCTCGACCGAATATTAGCTGTTTACTTACAAATTCATGTGGGAATGTTCACGTGGTACACCTTCACCTACCCCACACTCCACCACCTCTTCCACATACACCACACAGCTGCATCTCCATCTCCCTTCCGTATATAAGAACATAAGAATGGAGGAAACTGCAACGGGCCCATTGGCCCACACTGGACACCCAACCCCTATCGCTCATATATCCGTCCAGCCTATGTTTGAAGCTACCCGGCGTGTTCGAGTTAATGATGATGTTTGGTAACTTGTTCCACTCATCCATTACTCTATTTCCAAACACGTGTTTACTTATTTCGCTCCTAAATCTAAATTTGTCCAATTTAAAACCAATGCTACGAGTTCGCTCCTGGATGGATAATTTAAGTACCTGTGTTATATCACCTTTGTTTAACCTGACCTCCATTTATACACCTCCATCTTATCGCCCCTCACTCTATGTCTCTCAAGGGAGTACAAATTCGGATGCTTTAACCTGTCTCTATACTCAGTGTTCCTAATGCCCAGGCCGGGATCAGTCTTGTCATCCTCCTCTGAATGCTTTCTAGGGATTCGATATCCATTTTGTAGTACGGTGACCAGAAATGAACTGCGGTAATCCAAGTGAGGTGTCACAAGCGCAAGGCACAAACCTCCTCCTCCTCCATACAGTGTACGTTGCAGTTCTACACCTCCTCCTCCTCCCACACCGTATTGTTCACAATAAAAAATAATTATATTTACATACATTTCACAACACTCATACCCCCTACACACACACAAGTACAATCTCGTTCAAGATTCTTCGAACACTGCTGGAGACAGCTGGCAACTCAAGTCCGTTTCTTTACTATAATAAAGCCCAACCATTAATTAAGCAACAGGAAACTAAATAACCAATCACCGATCACGTTTACATTCATTCTTAATTTTCATACGCACTTTAGTAAACAAACGGCCTTGCGTTGCCAGCTGTCTCCAGCAGTGTTCGAAAAATCTTGAACTAGATTACAACCCCCACACACACATGCAAACACATGTACACCCCCCACACACACCTACTCACACACACACACAAACATACTCACACAAAATACCCCCTATAAATACATCTAACAGTATACCCCTCAAGCAGATATGAACAAAATCAAATGTAAAGTGGTTGATCAAACATATTGCCACACACTCAAACACTACGTCCTTGACTGTGTGAAGAAAGAACCTTTTAGGGACAGGTCCAAGCACAGTGTGTGTGAAATGGCACAACACGTTATCTCTAATGGCAAGATAGCCGACATGTTAAGATTGTATCCACTTTTTTGCACTTAGTAGCTATATCATTTCCCATGTATAGAACCAAACACACCATGTGCTTGAATATCTCTCACGGAAATGTGAATAACAAAGTGTGCGGCCAGACATACTGCCTCACACTCCTGTACTCAAGCAGTTGAGAATAAGTTACCCTTTATGTATGGAACTAAACAAACAATGGATTTGAAATATTCTGTACCATTCAATGCCATAATATCCTGACCACGGGGGTTAGTTACACACACCCTTTGTGACGTCTACTCTGTAACCCTCTAGCGCTACCGCTCACAGGATGAGTATGGAGTGCACAATACACTAGCCGCTGTACGTGGTAATATTCAAAAAATTCAATTCACACACACACACACACGCACACACACACACACACACACCTACACCTACACTCACACACACACACACACACCTACACACACACACACACACACACAACACGACAGGGGCAGTGGCCACAAATAGCAGCGGGCACGTGTGCCGTAGCCGCTCTTGGTCTGGCTGGTGGCTTGTGTGCCCATAACGTCAGGGAGGGAGGGAAGGAAGGAGGGTGGCACGGAAGGGTGGCAGTGAGGAAGAGGAAGGAGGCAGGAAGGGAAGGAGGCAGGGAGGGAGGGCAGGGGGAGGCGAGGGAGGGGGGGGGCAGGAAGGGAAGGAGGAGCAGAGGAGGAGGGGGACAGGGAAGGTAAGGAGGCAAGGAGGGAGGGCAGGAAGGGAAGGAGGAGGCAGGAAGGAGGAAAAGAAATGAGGGAGAAAGAGAGCAGAGACAGAGAAGGGGGCAGGGGAGGGGAGGGTGGCTTGGAGGACAATTTGTTGTAATGCCTACTGGACCCTGGACTATCACCCCCTTAATTTATCATGTTTGCTTCAGTCTCCATTTGTATGTGTGTGTTTTGTTTCAGTTTACTCCCCCCCCTCAATATGAGTTTGTTGTTGAGGCGGTGTTTTGTTTGGTTCCTGAGCAGAGTATTGGACTTGTGTTTGTTTTTGTGTGTCGTGATGCGAGGGTGTATCTGAGTGTCGCACGACGCACCTTTATTGACGTAATTAGTCTCGACAGCGGTAGCTCTGTGGTGTCCGAGTATTTGTCAGCAGTGTGGCAAGACATGATGACTGACTGGCCAGCCAGAGCCGTGAGAAGATGCTAATCGTTTTCGCTTCTTACAAACAAGTTTACATTCCCTGGGAAACCTTAGTTTGTAAATACTTTTTGAGGTTAGTTTACAAACAGAGGCCGAGTACAACAACACCATGATCTGTTGTTGATAAACCCGCAGGGGGGTCCCCTCCGGGTTCCCCCCCCCCCCCTTGTGTGTCGAGGCGGTGCTCACCGGGTCACCAACACTATCCTCTGGGCAGCTAGATAAAGCAAATGTAAATAGGATTTTTATTGATGACTGCCACCATTATGGTGGGCAAGGTGAGGCAGTAAATAGTGACGTTTATCGCGCGTGGTACAGTGGTCTGGAGGTAACCAGCCCTCAGTAAGTATGGTCATCCCGTGGTCGTGTTGCTCTCACACCAAACAGTTTTAAAACCCACTTCTTCAAAGAGGCCAACATTTTATCTCCGTCTAAATCGTTGAGAAGATCCTGTGGCATCCAATTGTCGCATTGAACCCCTTCCAACCCGCAAGCGAGCGTCCAACATGCCACCAGTAATCAGAAGGGAACGTTAAGAATTAACCAATCAGAACTGGCTGTAGGTGAATGCCGGCCAATCATCGCACGGGAAACTTTCAAACAAACCAATGTAGTGTGGGTTGACGAGCAGGGCAGGTGCGGGCGGTGGCAGGCGGCTCTGGTCGCTATATGTAACAGTCGATGAGGAATATATTTTATGTCTCCTGCATAAAATACGCCCGACAGTTGCAGCGTGGGAGGTGTGAGGCCGCGACGCTCCCCCTCGTAAAACACTCACTCCTGCCTCTTTTTCCCGCCCGTGGAAATCACCAGTAAAATACATCTCCATGTTGGTGCCTCGCCTCGTTTAACACGTCTGTTTTCTCCGTCATGACTCTCTCCTGTGAGACTAATTATCAGCTACAATATTATCTCAAAATACGATATTTAAGAAGAGGAGTGAGGCGCCAGTGTGTTTCTTGGCCGGGAGCCACTCAGGTACACCCAGGCTAAGTGGAAACTCCAATTAACATGTCTTATTTCTCCCTTGATTATAGCGGGTCAGCACTTCTCCCCTCGCCTCTTACTTTTACTCACCATTTCTACCTCCCTCTTTAATTTACTCTATATCTAAATCTCTTTTCACCTCCCCTCCCCCTTTCTCGCTCTCTACCTCCTCTCTCCCCGTCTCCTCCTCCTCTGAGTGGTGTACTTGATCAATGTACACGTCGCCGACTTCTACATTTGAGGAAAGTTCGGGGTTTTTTTTTTCCCCCACTGTTCTTACCACCAGGCCAGTGAGCGAGGTATATGCCGTCTCATCCCAGGGAAAAAGCGTTACCTAAGATACTCTAGAAAACTTGAGTTAAAGAAACGCTACGTGACAGGTGATCCCTTATGATATATTATGTCTCTTTTTAAGCGTGGGTGAAAAGCTAAGACTACAGAAACACACGTAATAAGTCTGTCATGGGTGTATAATTATCAATATGACAGCCTTAACTAGTCACTTAGGAGGTTCACAGTTAACAACCTACTTTTTTTGGAACCGTGTGTGTGTGGGGGGTACAGAAGATCTAGGAGTTTGTATCCTTAACCCAATGATAAATGTTTGTTTTTACATTGTTCAGAGGTCACCTTATAGCTGTATAGTTAACATTGACTCGAGTGATTTCTGGATGCATAGACAGTCACAAGTTAGTACTAAGGTCTCCTGTACACACACACACACACACACACACACACACACACACACACCTTAACCCCAGGCTGCCAATATCACACAGGTACTGAACAAATCGACGGCTTAGAGTGCACCTGCCATTACCTGCTTGCGGTTCACTTTTGAAATCTAACTAAATAAAAATGACCGCAGTGTAATATCTCAAGTGCCAACAGTGACTTAAGTACCGGGTGACACGTACAGTACTTCACGATCTTGATTTTGTCCGATTGTAGTTGATTTTATTTTTCTTCTTCCTGGGGCCACCTCTCTCTCTCTCTCTCTCTCTCTCTCTCTCTCTCTCTAGTTGGTTCATTCAGGATCCTTCACGCTGTCACATGAGAGTTTGGGGATCCTTTGAAGCGATTCTCTCATACGCGCGTTAAAAAAGAATTCAATCTCACCCACCTGTGCACTTGTACCCACGCCAACACCTGACCAGTTCATGTCCACAGCTGAAAACACACACACACACACACACACACACACACACAAAGGGAAACACGGCAAAATTTATACACGTTCACATACGCGCACAGAATTGTTTACCCATTCACAGAAACAGACACATCCAAACACACACATCTTTACACAGACATAAAAATGACGGTCATAGTCCTCCTCCTTCTCTGTCACCTCCTCCTCCACCTCCTCCTCCTGGGGTCCAGACTAACGTGTGTTGTATCTTACAGGAGCGGCACCTGGGGGCTGAGCCAGATGCAGGGAGGACAGATCGGGGGCTACACCCAGAACCCCCGCGGCCATACACCCCATTCCTACACCTACCCCCAGATGAACCAGGTAAGACACACACACACACACACGAGTCATCATAAACACCTGGCATGAGAGAATGTCACCGAGGCTAACAACACCTGCTGCAACATGTTACTAACAACACCTGCGGCAACATGTTACTAACAACACCTGCGGCAACATGTTACTAGCAACACCTGCGGTAACATGTTACTAACAACACCTGCGGCAACATGTCACTAACAACACCTGCGGCAACATATCACTAACAACATCTACGGTAACAAATCACTAACAACACCTACGGCAACATGTTACTAGCAACACCTGCGGTAACATGTTACTAACAACACCTGCGGTAACATGTTACTAACACCACCTACGGCAACAGGTTACTAACAACACCTACGGCAACATGTCACTAACATCACCTGCGGTAACATGTCATTAACAACACCTGCGGTAACATGTCACTAACAACACCTGCGGTAACATGTCACTAACAACACCTGCAGTAACATGTCACTAACAACACCTGCGGTAACATGTCACTAACAACACCTGCGGTAACATGTCACTAACAACACCTGCGGTAACATGTCACTAACAACACCTGCGGTAACATGTCAACACCTCACTAACAACACCTGCGGTAACATGTAACAACACCTGCGGTAACAACACCTGTCACTAACAACATGCGGCAACGATAACAACATCTGCGGTAGCATGTCACTAACAACATCTGCGGTAACATGTCACTAACAAAACCTGCGGCAACATATTACTAACAACACCTGTAACGTCACTAACAACACCTGCGGCAACGTCACTAACAACACCTGCGGTAACATGTCACTTACAACATCTGCGGTAACATGTCACTAACAACATCTGCGGTAACATGTCACTTACAACACCTGCGGCAACATGTCACTAACAACACCTGCGGCAACATGTCACTAACAACACCTGCGGTAACATGTCACTAACAACACCTGCGGCAACATGTCACTAACAACACCTGCGGTAACATGTCACTAACAACACCTGCGGTAACATGTCACTAACAACACCTGCAGTAACATGTCACTAACAACACCTGCGGTAACACGTCACTAACAACACCTGCGGTAACATGTCACTAACAACACCTGCGGTAACATGTCACTAACAACACCTCCGGTAACATGTCACTAACAACACCTGCGGTAACAAATCACTATCAACATCTTCGATAGGGCTAATGAGCAACTTATAGGGGATGATATATGCAGGGCGTCCAGACATAGCAAAGTCTGTATCTGGGCGACCTTAACTTTAGTAAAATAGATTGGACCGACCTTTCGGGTAACTCAGAATCAGAGAATTTTCTTAAAACAGTTCAGGACTGTTTCCTAAGTCAACATATAGCCGGGGAAATAGTATACTAGATTTAGTTTTGTCAACAGAGTTAACCTCATTAGTCCTGTCGACGTGGGGAACGAACTAGCTAACAGTGATCACAAAGAAGTGAAATTCAAAGTAGAACTAAATGTCAGTTGCCAATAGGCCTGCTGCAGTTTCCTTCATTCTTATGTTTTTTGTTCTTATTTAAAAAGGGCAAACTTTGATAGGTTGAAAGGGCAGCTGAGAGAAGGGTATTACGTTTGGGGGTGAATTACATGACATCACGAGAGGGTATAAATAACATGACTTATGTACCCACAGAGGGTGACCTCACTTTACCAGGTAACCTGACAACAATAACCTCATAAAATATGACCACTGAGGTTGGCCTGGCCACGAGATATGTTGACGAGTTCCATGACAATTTAAATAATGAGCTACTTAACGCACAAAGGCAGAACATACCATACAGAACATAAGAACACAAGAACATAAGAATGGAGGAAACTGCAGCGGGTCTATTGGCCCATACTGGGCAGTCCCGTTTACACCCAACCCCTATTGCTCATATAAGCATCCAACCTATGTTTGAAGCTATTCAGCGTATTCGAGTTAATGATGATATTTGGTAACTTGTTCCATTCATCCACTACTCTGTTTTCAAACCAGTGTTTACCTATTTCACGCCTAAATATAAATTTGTCTTATTTGAAACCATTGCTACGAGTTCGCTCCTGGTTGGATAGTTTGAGTACCTTTGTAATGTCCCCTTTGTTTAGCAATGACTTCCACTTATACACCTCTATCAGGTCGCCCCTCGCTCTACTGTACATCTCTCGAGGGAGTGCAAATTAAGATGCTTTAACCTGTCTCTATACTCAAGGTTCCTAATGCCCGGGATTAGTCTTGTCATTCTCCTCTGAATTCTTTCCAATGATTCTATATCCATCCTGTAATACGGTGACCAGAACTGAACTGCGTAATCCAGGTGTGGTCTCACAAGCGCAAGATACAGTTTTAGGATGACCTCGCTAGTCTTGTAACTAACACTCCTTTGTATGAACCCAAGTACTTTATTAGCCTTGTTACGAGCAAAAACACATTGTTTACTTGGCTTAAGGTTCCTACTTATCATTACTCCTAAATTTCTCTCGCAGTCGGATTTCTCAATGGCATCGTTGTTCATCTGGTATCTGGTTTCCCTGTTTACATCTCCTATACTGAGTACTTTACATTTGTCCACGTTGAATTTAAAACTCAGATCAAATAACAATGACCCCAAATGTATAAATAATTATTTAAAGAACGTTATTGACGTTTACCTCAGAGATTATTATAGAGTATTGACCAATAGGGTTAAGACCGAAATAAGAAAAGCAAAGAGGAATAATGAACTGAAGGTAACAAGAGAGGCGAAGTCAAACCCCAAGGGATTCTTCCAAATGTATCAAACTAAAACACGAGACAAGACTGGAACAATGCAGTCAGGTACCAGCAAGCTAACTGGTAACGAAGGAGGAATGAAAAATAATCTGAACAGATGTTTTTCATAAATTTTCACCACCGAAAATTTAAACATGACACCCGAGGCACCGACTATATACAAAGAGAGTGAGGAATATAGATTAAGCCAGATAATAGCCAATAGCAACGATGTTAGTAAACAAACAGATATTTTCCATCCAGAGTATTAAAGGAAAGTAAAGAAGAACTCAGTATACCCGTAGCAAACTTTTTTATCATGTCATTAAAAACCGGTGTAGTACCAGAATCGTTGAGTATAGCGAAAGTGATACCGATTTTCAAGAAGGGAGATAGATCAATATCCTCAAACTACCATCCAGTTAGTTTTACCTCAATTGTAGGCAAATTACTCTAAGCAATAATTTTAAATCAGTGGATGACAGACACGATTATGATGTGGTTTACCTCGACTTTAGCAAAGCCTTCGACAGAGTCGTCCCATGAAAGACTAATACGAAAAGTGGAGGTTCGTGGAATTGGAAAAGATATTCTAAATTGGATTAGGGCGTGGTTACAGGACAGGAAACAGATAATAAGCATTATTGGCACTAAATCCGATTAGGGTAACGTCACTAGTGGAGTACCCCAAAGCTCAGGACTTGGACCATCACTATTTATTATAGTCATAAACGTCATAGATATAGGCGTAGTCAGCAACATACGTAAATTTGCTGACGACACTAAAATAGGGCGTGTATTTAAATTTGAAGAGGACTCCGCAAAACTACAGGAAGATGTGAACAAATTTTTCACATGGTCTGAAAAACGGCAGATGAAATTAATGTGTACAAATACAAAATACTTAGCCTAGGAGATGTAAACAGAGAAACCAGGTATCAGATGAACAACGTTGATATAGAGAAATCCGAATGTGATAAAGATTTAGGGGGAATGCTAAGTAGGAATCTTAAACCAAGACAGCAATGTGTATTTGCTCGAAACAAGGCTAACAAAGTACTTGGGTTAATTCAAAGGAGTGTAAATTACAAGACTAGCGAGGTTATCCTAAAATTACTCTTGCGATTGTGAGACCTCACTTGGATTATGCGGTTCTGTTTTAGTCACAGTACTACAGGAGGATGACAAGACTAATCCCGGGTATTAGGAACCTTGAGTATAGAGACATTAAAGCATCTGAATTTGCACTCCCTCGAGAGACGTAAGAGTGAGGGGCGATATGATCGAGGTATGTAAATGAAAGTCAGGTTTAAACAAAGGTGAAATAACAAAGGTACTTAAACTATCCAACCAGGAGGGAACTCGTAGCATCGGTTTTAAAATAAGCAAATTTAGATTTAGACGTGAGATAGGTAAATATTGGTTTGGAAATAGAGTAGTGGATGAGTGGAACAAGTTACCAAACATCATTTTTAACTCGAACACGCTGGTCAGCTTCAAATATAGGCCGGACGGACATATGAGCGATAAGGGTTGGGTGTAAATGGGACTGCCCAGTATGGGCCAATAGGCCCGTTGCAGTTTCCTCCATTCTTATGTTCTTATCAACACCTGCAGCAACTTTTCACTAACACTACTTCTATTTTGCAGCTGCAGGGACAGATGCAGCTGAGTGGAGGTTACCAGCAGCTGAGCGGGTCTCTAGGGCCAGCGGCACTCGGTACAGCACCATTGCCGTCAGGTGAGTACCGCGTCACCCATCTGCCCTCAGGTGGGTACTGCGTCACCCATCTGCCCTCAGGTGTGTGCCACGTCACCCATCTGCCCTCAGGTGAGTACCGTGTCACCCATCTGCCCTCAGGTGTGTACCACGTCACCCATCTGCCCTCAGGTGAGTACCGTGTCAGCCATCTACCCTCAGGTGAGTACCCCGTCACCCATCTGCTCTCAGGTTAGTACCACGTCACCAATCTGCCCTCTGGTGTGTTTCACGTCACCCACCTGCCCTCAGGTGAGTACCACGTCACCAATAATAATAATAATAATGATTAACGGTTTATTGAAAAAGTTCTGCAGCCCGAAGGCTGAAAATATACATTGAGCAATAGGGGTTGGGTGTAAATGGGACTGCCCAGTATGGATCAATAGGCCCGCTGCAGTTTCCTCCATTCTTATTTTCTTATGTGACATAAATGACTTATTACATACATTGGTGGTTTAACAAAAGCCTTCATTTGAGAACGGTAAAGGAACATACAGTGAACATTCAGATTAATGTTTACAGTGGAGGTCACGTAGATCATGTGCGCTGAGGTGTTAAACAGCAGACAGTAGTGTAGTAACTCACTCACAGGTGGTTTTATGAGGAACCTCGTAGTAGTTACCTCACAGATGGTGTTATGAGGGGCTTGACATGGTGTAGTAATTCCCTCACAGATGGCGTTAGGAGGGGCCTGATGTGGTGTAGTAATTCCCTCACAGATGGCGTTATGAGGGGCCTGATGTGGTGTAGTAATTCCCTCATGGGTGTGTTATGAGGGGCATCATGTGGTGTAATTCCCTCACAGATGGTGTTATGAGGGACCTGATGTGGTGTAGTAATTCCCTCACAGAAGGTGTTATGAGGGGCCTCACATGGTGTAGTAATTCCCTCACAAATGGTGTTATGAGGGACCTGGCGTGGTGTAGTAATTCCCTCACAGATGGTGTTATGAGGGGCCTGATGTGGTGTAGTAATTCCCTCACTGATGGTGTTATGAGGGACCTGGCGTGGTGTAGTAATTCCATCGCAGATGGTGTTATGAGGGGCCTCACGTGGTATAGTAATTCCCTCACAGATAGTATTATGAGGAACCTCACATGATGCTGTAGCAACTCATTCATTACGTGGTGTCATAGCATCATGGGGACGCCACGTTGTCTGATGTCCCAGGCCTCCCTATAGTGGACGGATTAACACATAGCTGGTGTTGTTGAGTCTCAGGGGCAGTTATCACTGGGTACCTGGGACCTCACTGTGTGAAGGTTAGCTTGGGTACGACTCATCTGTTACTGATGAGTTGTTTTTCACTGACTTAAGCACTGTTCACCACTATTCAACACTGGTTCCATTCCTTTCCTAAATGAAATAGTAACTTCTGGCGAGAACTTGTTGATATTCCGGTGGGGAGGAGGGTTCGGGAGAGGGAAATGGTATGGGCCAACATAACAGTTGACCTGTTTTAGCTGTGGTATGATATCAAACTATCTCACTTGTTAACACTTGCCTGAACGAGAGTAGGTTAGTCGCTGGTACCTTTGATGCAGCTGAGTGAGATATCAGGTAACCTCACGGCATGTCACCTTTGATACAGTCCTAGATTGGTTGAGAGTTGAAATCGTCACAGCTGTCCTGGGTTGTACTTGTAATTATTTTAACTAGTAAGTTAAACAAGACACACAGGTACTGTTCTCTTCACTTGTTGTTCCTTGGTTTAATGTAAACACACGTGGTGATTTTCTAGTTATATTGGGTTGTAATGTCTCTCGACACTATTTTAAGGCATCGTGCCGGGCTGTGAGCTGGTGAGAACTGTGCTGTACTCTCTTGAGTCTGGTGCCTGGTGGTTGGAGATAAACCACACTTCAACACGGACATTATCTAAACCAGGGGTGTCGAACATGCGGCCCGACACACTCTTACATGCGGCCCGCGGCCCATTTGCTGCTCCAGCCGCACCTTGAGGAGCTAAAACTAAATAGTGAGTGTATCCCTCAGCTGAATAAACTAGTCCGCTGTTTCCTAGAACAATATACTCAATCAACATCACCAATGAGCTCCAGTGTGATTCTGTGTTGAGGAACAAATTTTCGAGTGTTGTTGATGGCACATTTTATCAATATTTTGGACCAAATTATCCCAGGATTAAATGTTTTGTCTCAAAGATTATGTCAATGTTCGGAAGTACATCTGTCTGTGAACAACTCTTTTCTGTGATGAACTTGAACAAGTCTCGGCTTCGGTCTCAACTTACTGGTGTGCACCTTAATTCAATACTGAAGGTTGCTACAGCTCAGTCGTTAGTGCCAAACTTTGATGCACTGGTCCATACCAAGAGGTGCCAATTATGAGGAAGCAGCAGTAGCAAACAATAAGATTGATCAAGGTAAGTAAACACTTGATTTGTTTGTTTTTAAGGGTTTTGCACGAGGGCAGACTAAATCCACCTTTCTTATTTTGTCGTACTACTCACCTATGAGGTGATTGCGAAGTGCTCATAATTATGTTACTTGGCCCGCATACTGTGTACTCATATTAAATCTGGCCCGCCTTGGCAAATGAGTTTGACACCCCTGATCTAAACAGCCTACCACACACTGAGGGTTAATTCTGTAGATTTATGGGCTGTACGCCCGAGAAGGTGTGACAGAACAAATGCTTATGTAGCTGTATGCTCAATAGTCTGGGTGATAGAATATATATAATGAATATACGACCTTAGCCCATATTTATATAATATTAATGTGATAGAGGCTAATACAGGCCTGGCTTCTGCCAGAGCAGCGCCAAGTACGTCATGACCCTTCGGTGGTCAAGGATGAAATGTCGAATCTGCTCTCTGGTGTGTTCCACGTCACCCATCTGCCCTCTGGTGGTCACCGCGTCATCCAGGATAGCCAGCTGAGTGCTGATGGCCTCGGAGTGATGGTCACGTGGTTAGTGGCCATTATTAGTTTTACACTGGTCATATGATTAGTGGTATTAACTGGCCATGTTGTACAAGGTGTGATTAGTACTTAACTAGACTTCGTAAATGTAAACTCTACGTCGTATTCAGGAGCTCCTTAGTGTTGGTCTTCCCAGTACTTGGCCAGTTTTTTCTTGAAGATCAAAACGTTTGGAGAAGCTCAGGGAAGCGGTTCCAATTGACAACAATATAGTGAAAAACATTTTGAACATGTGGATAAACTTTTGTCTCACAGTTGACAGGTACCAGACGTGCTTTCAAACACACCTGCTCTCAGACACACCTGCACTCAGATACACCTGCTCTCAGACACACCTGCACTCAGATACACCTGCTCTCACACACACCTGCACTCAGATACACCTGCTCTCACACACACCTGCTCTCAGACCACCTGTTCTCAAACAAACTTGCTCTCAGGCATATCTCAGCTATAAAAAAATATACGATAATTCATTTCCTGTAACCATGTGTTAAGAGAAGTCAGTTATGGTAGAATCTCAAATGAAACTCTATGTCCTTTTAGTCGTTTTATCACACCAGTTATTTGCATTATTATGTCACCGATTGTGTAAAATCTTCGGCCTTCCTGTGATTAAGACGATCACTAATGAGCTAAATTCCCCGGCAGGAGCTCTGGGATCAGGTCTCCCCAGCCACCTAAGCGGGGGACTTCTGGGGGGTTCCTCGCCCTCTATATCTTCCCCCGGCACCACCCCCGGTTCCCTGGGGTCAGCTCCTCCCCTGTGGACATCTGGTTCGGGGTCCAGCTTGGCCTCGGGGCTTGGGGCGAGCAGCTTCCTGGGGTCAGGTGGCAGTCTAGGGTCGCCCTCCACGGCGCCCCTTCAGCCCTCCTTCGGTAAGTCACTACTGGGAACTCTCACTGATCATCACTACTGAGGACAGGACTGCCACGCCTCCATCATCACTGCTATAATTTTATACTTCTTGTCCTTCCTACTGTGGTAGATATTCGTTCGTCCTCATGTGTTCCATCAATGTTGCTTCAGGGTTGAACATTTACAGGTTATCATGGCGCTATGTACTGGTGGCCGTGAGTGTGTGATTGTCTAAATGTTAATCATGTATTTGTGGGACTTAAAACTCAATGCATAATGCACTAATATTCACTTGGGTTGAGGAGGTTAGGTTAGTTGAAACCCTTTTTGTTTTAAGGTTCACTTCAACGGGTTCACAGTTCGGTATGAGACTACGTAATTTTTTCCACAGATTCGTTATCAAAGACACACACAGGACCTGGGCAGTACAACACGCACTACTTTCCTCCCTCAGGTGGCGGCGGCGGAGGAGGGTACGGCTCGGGACTAGGGGCTTCAAGACGCCAGGGAGAAACACCCAACACCTCCCAGCTTACCTCCCTCTCCTACTACCCCTACTGGCCAGACTCTAAGCTCTAACAGGTAAGTGCCTCTGCCAACTCTACTAATGGCTAGAATCTAAGCTCGTAAGTGTTATTCTCCCCATATTCACTGCCACATGCAACGGATCACTGCTAATGTGTACTGTGACCGACCTGGCCTTACGTGGCTTCCTGAAGAAAACAATATGAAAACCGCTTATATCTATCTGACGTGCGAAGACTTCCCGTTAGTGAGAAGGGAAAGAATATCCCATAAGCCTGAAGACCCACGAGAAGCAGCGCGTATACAGCACTTTGGATACTGAACATGGATAAACAAGGCGGGAATGTTGGTGGTACTGCATTCGACAGCCTTCATTTCCCCATCAGAAGAGTTAGGTGTTATGGTGACTTACATGACAGCGCTATCTTATCATTACCTAAGCTAACACCCCGACCAAGCCTAACCTAACTTAACCAAGATGGCCAAGAAGGGTCATTGATTGCGTTAAGTGAGACTGGTAGATAAAAAAAATCCTCTCGCTCGTTAAACATTGTATCAGTCAGGTCATGAGATGGATAACATGGTGTTGAGAAAAGCTCACCAGTACCTGTTGTGTTATTGTGTTGTCTTGTTTGCTGTTGTGTTGTGTTGTGTCGTGTTCAACCTGCCCCTGGTTCAGACACACCTCCACCATCCATCCAGGTTAACGATACTACCCTCTCTAATTTTACCCACTTTCAGTATCTCGGCTCCCAGCTGTCCACCACCGCGGACATCGATGAAGAGATTCAGCATCGGATCAGATGTGCATCTCAAGCCTTTGGCAGACTCCGAAACCGTGACTTCAGCTGTAGGGAGCTGAAATTATCTGCAAAGTTACACGTATATCGAGCAGTGGTCCTCCCCACCCTGCTATATGGCAGTGAGACATGGGTCACATACAGGGGGCACCTCAAGGCACTTGAAGACTTACACCGGCGTAGTCTACATTCCATCCTCCGAGTTCGCTGGGAAGACAAGAGAACAAATGCCAGTATTTTCGCTGACACCAACTGTAGGAGCATCGAGGCTACCATTATCCATGAACAACTACGCTGGACTGGCCATGTTACCCGCATGGGCGACAGTAGACTGCCAAAGCAGCTACTTTACAGTCACCTAACGAATAGTAAGCGTAACGCTGGCGGGCGACTGAAAAGGTATAAGGAAAGTCTTAAGACACACCTGAAAAAGTGCCAAATCGACCCCCTCACCTGGGAGACGATCACTCCACACCGTAATGCTTGGAGGAACACCACAGAAGAAGAAGAAGGTGTCAATACTTTCGAGTTAGCCCGACTACATAACGAGGCAGACAAGCGCCAACGCCGGAAAGACGCTGTCGCCGCCCCTCCCGCACTAGATGTAGCCCCCCACATGTGCAACATCTGTGATAAACCCTGCCGGTCCTGTATCGGCCTCTTTAATCACCTCAAAACTCACCAATGAAGGTAACATCCTTAATAACTCATATCATTGTTTCATAGCTGGATGATCGTCATACTTGATTCCGAGTGACAGCAAACTAGTAGTAGTGTGTTGTGTTGTGTTGCAGTGTGTCGTGTTGTGTTGTTTCGTGTCGCGTCGTGTGTCGTGTCGTGTCATGTTGAGGGTAGTTTAGTTGGTAGCCACACTAACGTCGTTCTCCAATTAATAATAAGTCGACATGAATTGAAATCCATCAAAATTGAAAAAAATGGGCAATTTCAAGACTCCGGGAACCAAAAACTGTAGCACGGGAAGTAGTAAGTGAAAAAGGGAAGGAGGAAGCTGTTGTGGTACGTTGCTGGGTCTTTATCGTGGTGCTGTCTCAACGATCTAATCAATATAGATAAATATACATAGGAAGTTTCCATAATTATCCGCATCGTTGTGTGGCGTCAGCGAAGAATGGAAGCGGTAGAGTCGAGGTATATAAGCTGTCAGGACGCTACACAATGACTGCACACGGGATGAGCTATATCAATGTCTGGTGTCTGCGTCAGAGAAATCACCTGACGTGTTGCATGAATATAAACTCAATAGGAGATATTTCAAAGACCATAGATCATTAAAAACAAACTTACTGTCAGGTTTACTGTAGACACAACTAACGTGTAGTAGTGAGCTGGTGGAGTAGGTGACACGCACAGTAGAGTCAGGGCACAACAGTAGAGTCAGGACACAACAGTAGAGTCAGGACACAACAGTAGACTCAGGACACAACAGTAGCATCAGGACAACAGTAGAGTCAGCATACAACAGTAGAGTCAGGACACAACAGTAGAGTTTTTGTAATGGTCTACATATTGTATTAGTAGGTGACTCTACCTGACGAGCACTGTAACCTTTTCCTCGCTGAGTTTAATACAATAGTCCGGTTATGAGCAAAATTCCCTGGACACTATTGACAATACTTGGTAGAGGAAGATAGAGACTATAATGCAAGGTCAATCAGTTGTTGTTGTATTTGCTGTTGTTGTTGTTGTATTTGTTGTTGCTGCATCTTTTTGTAATATAACATTTCTTTGTTGTTATTGTGACAATCTATAATGAAAATCAACGTTCACTGCAGGGTATTAATAATCACATAATATGGTCCATAACATAACACCAAATATTACAGTGTCCAGGCAATTTTGGCAGCACCTGGACATATTCATATACACGATTGAGATGTCATAAATATCGCTCGACATCACTAACACTCAAGAGCATAACCCAGGTGTGATGTTTATAAAGCTTGAAGGAACTCCCGAAGCACCTAGACGAACGCTTCATTGAATGTAATCAACAAATGCAATCTTTATCGGTACTTAAAATGATTTCTACACCATGATCAGATGTGGACGTACGTGTGTGTGTGGGGGGGGGGGGCACACGAAGGAGGTTGAGGTGGTGGTCTTGGCGCACCTTCTGTAATGCTCGCTAAGCTCGTCCAGTAAGGGGTTCAACACTTGAGGAATCTTGTCCTCACTATTTATGATTCAATCGTCTATATTATACTATATTTGCTTATATACCTGACATTGCCAGGGTTTGTTTTTGACGAAGTAAAATTAACCAAAATGGGACCAGCCACATAACCTATGCCCGTCCTTGGCCATAATGAAGGTCTTATGTAAAAAAAAATAGCAGCACCAAATGTCAGTTCTCTGTGTTAAACACTGTTGTCGTTCACGGGAGGGGGGACACATTATGGTGGGGTATCCCCTCAACTTGACGTTCGTGAGCCTTATCGGCTCTATTTACATTAAAGCACCAATTTTCAGTTCAGTATCTTAAAAACCGTGGCCGTGCATTGCAAGGAAACAGAAAAAAATTAAAGTGTTTTTAATCAGGAGGTTCCACTTATGACCGACCACTGCTGCCAATCCCCAGAACATCCACCTTCGCGACATCCTTTGGGGGACATGTGTATCTCCAAGTCACATTTCAGCTTTCTGTCTTCAAGTCTGTAACCATACACAGCGAACAGCCACTCTGCCTTATATAATCAGAACATCATGTGAGTGGCATGTGATGACCACCACGGTAGCAGTACATGAATTGTATCTACGTCTGCAAAAATCAAAACCAATAAACCCGGAGATCTTAAATTAGATAATAAAATATTATATATCTTAGATTTACTCAAGTCAATTCGTTTTCCTATTTATGAGACTGGCTAACTAATCTAAATTCTGACTTTTATAATGCAAATCATGGGGGGCGCCGATGGTAAACGGTACCGCTCTTGCCTCGCAAGAGAGATGTCACGGGTTCGATTCCCGGGCCGATGGAAAAGTTGTTGGAGCTTCCAATAACTTGATGACTTAAAAACCATTGACTCTTCAGGCTTCTACGCCCTTAACTCATGAGACATAAAGGCAAGCATGAACTTAGCATGCTTCCCTGTTGGCCGCTGTAAACGCTTCTGCGCTTCACCTTACACAGGATGTAGGGGGGTGCCCAATAAAAAAAAATGGAAATCATGCTAAAAGCTAAAGTTGTTTTCCTTCTTTTTTCAGATCATGGACGTAAGTTATATCTTGAGGTAGAGGATGAGAGAAGCAGTACACACACGACGAGGATGGTCGCTCACGAAGAGAGGTAAGCTGTACGGCTACCTACCTGTCGACATCTGAGAGAGTGGAGGCGGCGCCTGCCGAGTGGTGAGGGGTTTACCAACTGGTCAGGTGAAGCTGGTGCCCGGGACAATTTCCTGGTCCCTCACACACACTTCCCTCAAGTCTGTGCCAACATACACACTCCTTTATCTACCTGGTAACAAGACTCGCACTCACCAGGTGATCGACCCAAGGATAAGGAGATATTTGGAAAAGTATTTATTTAAACGTGTTCGACAGAGACGACTGCTGCTTTAAACCTCACAAGTGTCATTTGGAGGCTTAATAGCAAGGTTAAGTAATAGTGGGTTTATCCTGTCAACTGAGGTACCGGTACATGGCAGAGTAACGGCCACCTTATATGACCAAATTTTTCTCTCGTACTACAGCCTTCTTCTTCAACCTCCTTCTAACGCAATCTGAAATTTGCCAATACCATCACACAGCACATCAGAGAGATTCAGACTGTGGTACTGAACGACCCTTAATACAGACGAGACACGCATGGGGGTCGTTTCTGGCACATCATTTACATCCTCCCAGCAAGTCTCAGACGGTCGGTGTCATCTACCAGAGGAACTCCAGAAAACTTAAACTAAACGATTGAAGAGACAAACAAAACAGTGCCGTATGTGATTGCACTGTCGTTCAAGGTCCCTTGAATGCTAAAGACGAACAGTGAACTAGTCAACTTGGCATATAACATTTTGGTAGGAGCAGTGAGGGTCACTGTCCACTTTCGCCCACATTTACTCTCCGTGAAGTGCCGTGACCTACAGGCTTCCATGAATGGAGGTCTGGAGGGCACGACAAAGGCAAGTGAATCGATGGTTACTCATTGTAGCAGAAAATAAACAATCCTTGCCACATTAACACAGACATATTTGTGTTCAGTGTTCATATAATCATAAAGTTCACTCGGCGCAAGAACACTTTGTTACCTAGCCATGTTTGGTGATTCAGAATATACTGTATTTAGTAGTTACTATTTCGTTTCTGACGCCATGTAAGAATGTCTTACATCCATTGTTATGAATGTAATTACTGTTGTTGTGTAATGTGTAAATTTGTCTGTTAAAAAATCCTAAACCGTATATTACACTCATACTTTGTTGTCCACGAACTAGTAGCAGAATGTATGATTAAGGTTCCATTCCTTATTAAAATTTAGAAAGTGACAAATACGTCCAGAGAATATACTGTACTGTGTGTTAACAGTTCCACTAACTGTTGTGAAAAGAATATTTTGTGAAGAGATGTTATCACTGTATCACCCATCATCTAAATAAACAAATCAGCAAAAACAATCCAGCAAACTGTGTTGGAACATTCAGCAGCACACACACACACACACATGCCGTCAAGTGAGTGACAGTGTGCCTAGAATCAAGTTCGTAGCTAGTACAGGGTCACACCAGGGCTCCGGTGATGATCCCTGGCCAGGTACAGGGTCACACCAGGGCTCCGGTGATGATCCCTGGCCAGGTACGGGGTCACACCAGGGCTCCGGTGATGATCCCTGGCCAGGTACGGGGTCACACCAGGGCTCCGGTGATGATCCCTGGCCAGGTACAGGGTCACACCAGGGCTCCGGTGATGATCCCTGGCCAGGTTACGGGGGTCACACCAGGGCTCCGGTGATGATCCCTGGCCAGGTATAGGGTCACACCAGGGCTCCGGTGATGATCCCTGGCCAGCCACAGGGTCACACCAAGGCTCGGTGATGATCCTGGCCAGGTTACAGGGGTCACACCAGGGCTCAGTGGTGTTCCTGGCCAGGCACGGGGTCACACCAGGGCTCCGGTGATGATCACTGGCTGAGCACAGGGGTCACACCAGGGCTCCAGTGATGATCACTGGCTAGGCACGGGGTCCAGGGCTCCAGTGATGATCACTGGCTAGGCACAGGGGTCACACCAGGGCTCGTGATGATCCCTGGCCAGCCACAGGGTCACACCAGGCTCCAGTGATGATCACTGGCTAGGCACGGTCACACCAGGGCTCCGGTGATGATCCCTGGCCAGGTGCAGGGGATCACACCAAGGCTCCAGTGATGATCCTGGCCAGGCACGGGGTCACACCAAGGCTCCGGTGATGATCACTGGCTAGGCACGGGGTCACACCAGGGCTCCGGTGGTGTTCCCTGGCCAGGCACGGGGTCACACCAAGGCTCCGGTGATGATCCCTGGCCAGCCACGGGGTCACACCAGGGCTCCGGTGATGATCCCTGGCCAGGCACGGGGTCACACCAGGGCTCCGGTGATGATCCCTGGCCAGGCACGGGGTCACAATTCCACTACGGTCTTTCATACAACCCGTGAGCCACCGTGTCTCGCGGGCACTGACTCCGCTGAGGAATACAAAATGTGTAGTTATTCAGAACAGTGCAATAGTTTAGCCTGTGCATCTCATCTTCCACTGTCTGTCAACTCTATTAATATGGAACTATTTCTTCAGGGACAGACAGAGGTTCAAGACCAGTTGTATATTATTTATATAGCAAAGTTCCCCCTCCCTCCCTCCCTCCCTCCCTTCCTTCCTTAGTCCTCCTCCTCCTCCTACACCTTCTCCTTTCCCTCCTCAGCCTCTCCCACACCGTAAGTAAGTTGTAACAGAACTAAGCGGTATAACATTGGTCTGTGTGTCAATATTTATCCAGTTTGGGACGAAATGAAAAGATAATAAAACAAAATAAAATAAATCAGTTTAAAACATACAATGTATTATTTAGATGAGGATGATGATGAGTGTAACCAGGTCTGACAACTGTATTCGTATGCCTGTATCTACCACGCTACAGTACACATTGAAAGCGATTACATTTAAGCACACTGGACTAAGGGACTACAAAAAGGTACTCTGTGCAGCATTAAGGTGTACAGCACACAGTCTAGCAGCCTGAACCTGACGTGGTGTTCCTAGTTACACACACACACACACACACACACACACAGGTAGAGAAGCTGAGATGGTGATACATATACACGGAGACACGGACAGACATATAAAAACACAGACTGAGAGAGAGAGAGAGAGAGAGAGAGAGAGAGAGAGGGTGTATCTTAGCCAAAATAACAAGTGTACGTAAATAATGAACCTCTACCTAACAACCCCATCCAACAAAACCCTCACCCCTACACCCCCATTCCTACACCCCACCCCTACCCCTACAGCCCACCCCTACAGCCCACCCCTACCCCTACACCCCACCCTACACCCCCACCCCTACACCCCACCCCCTACACCCTCACCCCTACACCCCACCCCTACACCCCTCCACACCCCACCCCCACCCCTACACCTCCCCCCCTACACCCCTACACCCCCACCCCCTACCCCCACCCCCACCCCTACACACCCTCCCTCACCCCTCACCCCACCCCTACACCCCACCCTACCCCACCACACACCCCCCACCCCTACCCCCTTCACCCCACCCCTACACCCCCACCCCTACCCTCTCCCCACACCCTCCCCCACCCCCTACCCCACCACCACCCCACCACTACACCCCCACACTACCCCCACCACACACCCCCCACCACTGCACCCCCACCCTGCACCCCCACCACTGCACCCCCACCCCTACACACCCCCACCCCTACACCCCCACCCCTATCCCTACACCTCTCAAACTGAACGTCAACCGTGCCTTCACAATACAACGCTGGCCGTCCGTGTATCCTCAGTAATAAACCGGGTCTCTCCATAAACCTTTATAGTTCAACCCAATATTTGGATAAGTACTGTACCTGTATCTGTATGTATATATATTCTATGGTAAAGGCATTGCACATAATAAATTCTGTGTTTCATATCCCTGATTCTTCAACATGTCATTGGTTGATTTTTGGTTTTTTACATTGCAAATGACTATGGTAATCTGAGTACTATGCTCCCCCCAAGTGCAGTCCCGGACCTTTCCCGTTCGACACTCGCCCACAAATGTGAACCCCGTGATTGTGAGACTAGGAAATTCAAAGCAACAGTCTGTGATCCACTTATCTGGTAACAATGTGTGTGTGGCGGTGGTAGGGGATTTATTGGTACCTGTAGTTGCCATATATTGTTTCAGACATATGGTGGGTAAATGGTGATGGAGGGGGGTGAATTATGGGCCTTCACTTGTATTAAAGATATTATATGATTAATATGAATGAACAATATTTAAGTAACCACGTGATTGTAGAAAAGAGAAGGCAGATGACAGCTACTCAAGAGAGAGTTTGCAGGTGAAATAGCTCTTCTTATTTGTGGTAAAACAAGGGTAACATGTCGGGAAATGATCTTACCGGAACATCCTCATTAATTGTCACTGTAAAGCATATTTTACAGGTAGGTAGCTTTACGACTTAAATGTTTAACAATCCTAATTATAATGTTCTGCCCTAATGAATATAGATGTCAGGTGTACACTGTGACCGGCCACCATCTGACTGATAAGATCACTTGACATCAAATTACTCGTCACATTGTCTAGCAACGTTGATCCTTTACCGTCGCTGTATACATTTAGCTCTCACTAAATGACTGGTCTAGTAGGGCCACCTATGTCACGTTACACACCTAGCCTCGCCCTGAATCATGCTTCCCCCCAGTCACCCATGGCAACACTTACCCAGGATTACCACTAACTACCACACTTAATGAATTCGGTATTCCAGTATGAACGTCAGCCAGATATTTGACTTTTACAAAAAATGAATGTTTGTCAATAGCATATATAAGCAAATAATGCGGATTGGAATTTTATAATCTCATTGTATACATATTATTTATATGTATTTGTGTGATATTCAAATACATTCCATTTTACCTTGTACCGAGGATTATAATTGTATAAATAGCAGTAATCCGCATTGTGTGTTCATTCCCTTGAAAAAGTCTTGTGGCGAAACGTCAGGAATAAAGCTCTTTCTCTTAGTCGTGTTTCCTTCACTACCTACTACCATTTGTCCACTATGGACAATCTTCACGACCTCTCAGAGCGAGTTGGGTTTCGTGTGTTCACATGGACGACGACTAAGACCTTCTGCTGAGCTGTCTCACTTCTGAGGTGCTAACATTACCCCGGGTGCATTGTTTTTGGCTATTGACATTGTTACGTCACCAATTTCACAAAAACATCATTTTGTAAAACTTTTTTTCTTTTCCCCATTCGTGAAAATATCCCTCCTTTTCATTATCAAATAATTGGCTGTTTACGTTCATATTGGATTACTAAATTCACCATGTGTGGTAGTTAGTGGTAATACAGGGTAAATGCTGTTATGGGTGGCTGGAGGTGTGTGTGAGGGGTGGCTGGAGGGCACACCGCCATCCAACAAAGCTAAAATACATACTATAACATCATCCTATGGGTGGTGAAGGAGCCGGCAAGGCATAAGGGGAGTGAGGATGAGGGGCACAGTTACGTGGGGGTATTGTCCTGGTAGTTTACATGTTTACCTGAGACTGGACTCAATCATAATCACCCTCTTCCATCTCCAGGTGTACATAATATGCTGAAACAACTCATAACAACTGCATGAAGCACAAAACTCAGTTACTCCCACACAACCTGCACCCCCCCCCACCCCCACACACACATTGTTACCAGATAAATGAAACTCTGCTTGTTGCTTCAGATTCCCTAGTCTCACATTGTCGGGGTTCACGCATTTTGTGAGTGACCCTTTTAAGCAAACCCCCTTAAATAAGAACCCTTTAAACAAACCCCCTTAAATAAGACTCCTTTAGCGAGATCCTGGTTAAGAGAGAGGCGGTGGTGATGCTACACATTAGTACTACATAAACTACAAATTACATTACTAATACATGATAATAAACTGTACTGTAGTATTTTACAGAATTAAATCATTCATGTGTACATTTTTTATTAATAAAAAAAAAGTCTGAAGAATCGAATTTTCGCGAAACGGATTCCCTAAGAGGAGAACTGTTCCAGGTGTATACTGAAGGCTAACAGTGTGTATGTAAAAAACTGGAATAATTGTAGAAACAGACAGAGATGTGTACACAAGGCCCAATAAAAGACTAATTACACCAACGAGATCCCATGAAACGGGCTGTATACATTATGTGTTGGCTGTGACGATGGTAATGATGATAAATAAATAAATATAAGGCAAATGAACACAAGGGTAAAGGGGTGTATCAAGTTCACCACCATGTTTCCCTTCGCACCATACACCTCCTCCTCCCCCCCACCCCACACACACCACACACACCTCACACGCACCCACACCTCACACAGCCGCACCTCACACAAACACACACTCACACACCCGCACCTCACACAAACACACACTCACACACCCTCTCATCCCCACAGTAGAATCAACAGCTGCACCAGAAATAGAGTCAACAGCTGCACCAGAACTAGAATCAACAGCTGCACCAGAAGCTGCACCAGAAATTGAATCAACAGCTGCACCAGAAATTGAATCAACAGCTGCACCAGAAGTAGAATCAACAGCTGCACCAGAACTAGAATCAACAGCTGCACCAGAAGTAGAATCAACAGCTGCACCAGAAATAGAATCAACAGCTGCACCAGAAGTAGAATCAACAGCTGCACCAGAAGTAGACTGATGAACGCTGCTTGAAGTTGATACGAGTGTCAAAAGTGCTCAAGAAATGTTGTCCCTAGCTGCACAGTCTGACAACCTCTACACAACACACTCTGAAACACACTAAAGAACACACTCTGTAAACACACTGAGTAACACACACTTTGCAGTTACTTATAAGGGATCCACGTCATCTTATAGTTAAAAATAGTTACCTATCTTTACAATTGGAGAAGCCTACGGGAATCGTTTTCATTTGTTCACTTTTATAGTATTTATCATCGCAGTAGTAGCAGTAGTAGTACGGTAATAGTAATACTAGCCACAAAAGCAACTGTAACATCCACGCCCACAAACAAACCTAACCTAACACACAAACACTTAAATATGAAAATAAAGAAACGAAGGTAACAAACCTACAACCCCTAAAAATAATCCACCAAGCCGTAACAAAACAGAATTACTCACAAACACTTCCTCGCTCTCAGAGTAGATGCTAAAATCACACGGCCACACAAACAACAACACACAAGTCCACTCGTGCACAAACAGTAACATTCCACGAGGGTGTTCTGTTGACAAAGTGGAGGGAGGAGGGAGGAACAAACTTTGTTATTAGCCACAAACCACAACAACAAGCCACAAACACAACTAACTGATTATAGCGTCATAAACAATGATTATCATGACCCGGTATGTACTGTATACGTTACAGGAAATATCATGGTTCCCAGCCCTGATTAGTCTCGACCCAACCTAATTATTTTGATCGGTGGCCATTAACACTGAGAGACCCCATGAGACCTGTCATTACTACGAAAGCTGCTGATCGTGAAGACTAGTCGCCAATCCTGCTGCCTAGTGGAACTGGAGTCTATTAAGATCATTGTCTATTGAAAGAGTGAGGTCTATCGGGACTAGGATCTATTAAGACTACAATCTACTGGGTGAAAGGTCTATCGGGACAGGGTGTCTAACAGCCATTCCTTGTTTTACGTGACCATCCATTTGTAACGTCAATACCTGGTAATCGTCTAGTATGTGTACAGAAAACACCTCCCGGCACACTTACTCACTACACTTACTCTTTACACTTCACTCCCTCTCCCCGCCACCCCTCTCACTCCTCTCTCACCCATCACCTTTCCTGCCTCCTCCTCCCACTCCCCCTTCTCTTTCCCACCTTCCACCGCTGTCTTCCGTTCAAATTTCCCTTTCCTGCCCTCCGTCCATAATCCTCCCTGATCCCCCTCTTAAATCCGCCTCCCCGCCCACTTGACGTCTATATATCTCCTCAGGCGTGGGCGGGTTAGGGTAGGGGTGAGCGTCATTTAAGTGATTGTTTGCGGACGTGTAGTTACAGCGTGGGCGGAGAGGTGGTGGTGGTAGGGAAGGCAATAGGTTAGGAGGAGGGAGAGAGGGAGCGCGCCCCACGTTAAGTGATTGTCGACGGGCGTGTTGTTAAGGGCGTGAGTGGGGTATTCTGAGGGCGTGAATCATACGTGAATGCTATGTTTACCAGACAGACTCACGATGACGTCAGCGTGTGGGCGTGAAATGGATCATGTCGCACACGTTGAACAAAACTGTGTCCAGGAACAAGCTCTTGGTAGTGAGGTCATGCAGATAATAATACTACAACCAACGAATAACATTATTTCTAACTAACCTTAACCTAACCAAACCTGAACTAACATAATCTAGCTAATATAACCTAACCTAACATAACCTTAACTGACCTTACCTTAACTAACCTAACGTTAACTAACTTAACTTAACCAAACTAAACCTTAAGTAACCTAACTTAACCCGCTAGAGGAAAGGCCAGGGCCGATTCAGCTTTTTTTAAGGCTGAGTTTGTGAAGGTCAAGGACGAAAACTTAAGGTTAAGAAGTGATTGCGAGGATGAGGGAGGAAGATACGAAGCAGGGAGAGTCTGTGTCTGACAACAACACAGGAGGGCCGTGAGGAGAGGAACTGGTGGTGAGAAAAGAAAACAAGGAAACGACAACCGTTAAGAGTACTAATTTTTTTTAATTCTTTGGTCGAAATTGGACAGTAACATAGTCAGGGACAAGGCTGACAAGGAAGGTACGCAAACCTCAGTTGTTGGGGATTCCAGGTAAGGTACACTCGTCAACAATTCCGCCTGGTCCACCTAGACGCGAGATATTGGCTAACGTGGCAGAAGAGCGCACGTGTGTATGTGTTGGTGTGTACATGCTTGAAAAATAGTCGGATCATCCTCTCCCTCCGTGAACCAAGAGACTCATTGAGTTGTCAGTCAGAAGCAGTCGTAAAGTTTACCCATAGATGGCACAGGGCCATGTAGGGGGGGGGGTGGGAGGGGAGGAGCATGGCAAGTGAAGGGATGGTTGTGAGGTGGGGTCAGGTTGTTAACTCCAGCAGTGTTAGTGTTTGACAGCTATTTTTTTATATTCATTAAGATGTTGATATCTTATACCCTTAATAATACGAAACCTATGTTTTCTTGGTTTTGCTCTCTCTCTCTCTCTCTCTCTCTCTAACACGGTGTGGTTCACTTATAGAGCGCGGAAGAAGGTTTTAACCCACAGATATGCTGATGGTTGGCGGATAATGTATACATCTTGTCCACATACGAACCCTCATGAAGGGTAGATAAAACGCGGATCTTCGTGTAGTGTGTTAACCACGATCTGTGAGGGACGTGCGGCTCAGTGAGATGCGTATGTTCACGTCCGTATGTATGGTAATTGGAGACGCGCGCGACTACAGATACACCGCAACAACAACGATATTAAATTGACAAAAGAAAAAAATTTTGCACTTACCGGAGGAGTCTGGTGTGTCTGTCCCTCGAGGAGCTGTTAATTCACACTTACCTAAAAAGGAAAAACATTAACATTACTTATCGTCCATCTTACTAAACACCTCCTACAGTCTCACCCCATCTTACCGCAACAGCCATGGTACGATATGTGTTTTGCTTTTAGTTAATTCCACCTGCAAGAAAACATAAACTTGGGTAATATGTCAGACGGACGGTAACACTACTACTACTTCACTGATCCAGAACTTATGATAAGCTACAAGGATTCTCTCTCTAATAATAACAAACTTACATAACAGGTTGGGTTAGGTTAGGTTAGGTTAGGTTAGTATCCCTCCTCCCCACCTCACCTTACTAGTGATGATGAATGACTCGGGACCGGACCTTAGATCAAATTTTGTTACAATGGTGTAATATTATATCAACAAAGGATCGTAATTTACGTAGCCTAACTTAACCACACCCAAAACGTTTAACTTGTTTCACATATAAGTTGAAACTCGCATCCTTATGCTACATAGTCGAGTCACTGACCTTCACTAAGCGATATAAAAAACTTGTCATTTCAGCCACAGATTCATCAGACTGTACTATAAAATTGAAACCGTAGCTAATGAAGAAACAGATCTGTAACTTATATGTATTAACTTTGCCTCCTTCACCTAGAATCAAGACCCTCGTCACCCGGAGCCTCTTGGTATACTTCCTGCTTTGTGTCACCTCCCCGTCTCCAGCTAGTTCTTGGTACCTTAGTCATGCGAGTCTCGACGTTACGACACACTCAAGATGTCATTTATTAATTCTCAAGCCAGAACCTTACCTGGACTTAGTTGAACTACCACGACAGTGTTTGACCTACATTATAATAAAGTGATTACGGCAATCGTAACAATCATTCCAAACCAGAATTACTAACAAAACTGTCACCTCAATTATTCCGTACTCACCACTTACAGTATGTCCGTGGGGGTCATATATTTTTCATCTGAACTGTTAAATCTTCCCCGAGTCCGGTAATTTTCTCTGGTTATTTATTCACCGCCTTGGCCCATCATAATATCGAGAATTCATAAACAAAAGGAACATAACCTAACCTAACCTGTGGCTCAACACAATCAAGTATCATCGTATGGGAAAAAACACAAGTGGCTCGTCGTAAGAATAAATCTTTCATGTATATTTCGTTCTTTAAATTATTTCGACTTTTGTTTATTTTATTATTAACGTGTTAGTTATTTGAGGTTTATAATTGAAAACTAAAGTAAAGAAATATCGCTACGTCTATTTTTTTCACTATCATTATATAGTGTGCATTGTCGTGAAAAGGGTGAAACACACAAAGCTCTGAATTCATTCCAGTCGAAAAGCTAAATTTTCTTAGGACGAAATATGGTGGATGACCTGCTAGCTTGGCGCGGTATAAAACACCTTTACAGTTGAAGCATCTGATCCGAAACAAATCCGGTCACCTCACTACAGTATTTAAATATTTATTACAGCAAACGAAACGAACCAACCAAACTTAACCAAGCCTACGATGGTTAAGTTATATAATTATGTGGCTGGTTCAGTGTCATCTGTTTTCACTCACTGTTACTCCTCGCTAATGGGGTGTCACGCTGAGCAAAATTTGAGTCGTTCTCGGTTCTCATTTCTCCGTTTTCGGTCAGAAAACGACTTTTCCAATCGTGCCCCTCTTGTAACGAGGATGGCCGGCCCTAGGGCCACCTAGGCGTGAATTTGCTCAAGGTGTAGAAGCTGTCGCCAACACAACAACCACAGCCTAAGTTAACGAGCTGCATGACCCAGTGTCAAGGAATAGTCGGAGAAGGCCATACAACTCGCCAACTGCACTGGCTAACCATTACCCCGGAACACGATCCGCAAATCGATTAACATCCAGGTTCCCAATTACTGCTGGGTAGACAGAGGCAAATGGCGTAAAGAAACTTGCCCATAGTTTCACCCTGCCCGGGGATCGAACCCGGTTCCGCTCGTTTGCAAGGCGAGCATGCTGACCATTATACCTCAGGTCGCTCAGTTTTAGCACCTTTCTGGTATCGCCGTCGTTCTGAACAAAACAATAGCTCAGATAGCGGGTCGTCCAAAAGCTTTATGTTGTATCTCCAGAAAAAATCATAATTTAAACTTTCCTTGCATTTCATATGGACCAAGGATCGGCTCCGTCGCTGGCTTGCGAGAAGAGAAGGATGGTTGTGGTTTGAAAATCCACGCTGGCCGCACTCAGTGGATGTTAACAAGTCATATATCTGTATTTTACAGTTCTATGTATAAAAATATTCTAATGATAATATATTTTCAATAAAATCATTATAATCTTTTAATAAATATTATAAAACCGTAATTGGACCTGAAATGCAGTCAAACTTGCCCGAGAACTCCCGTACGACACAGTTTTTCTCAGATCGCAGTTTTCAGGCGAAAAATCTGAATGCGAACAGCGGTATCGCCGTTTTCTCCCGAGGACTGCAGATACTTTGCCCGGTGTGATAGCCTCTTTAAGGAAATAAATTCCTTTAGTTAGTTCAAGTTAGATTTTTCACTTGCATACAGTTTCTGACTAACTCAGCAACATTTACTGTGTTGAAGAATTATGAGATGAAATTATGATTGGTAAAATTATCGTTTTGGTCATCACCTATTTGGAAGTTCAAATTATGTTTTTCCGCAGTTTTTTATTTGTTTTGAACACATAACTATTTTTTTAGCACCCCCTTCCCCTTTATCTAACGATAATGGGGGACCCCCAGTGGGAACCAGAGGTTTTGCGTGCGATATAAATCAATGTCAGAGTCGTTCAAAACATATCAAACACCATCGGAAAAACATCATTTCAACCAAACCTAACCTAACCTAACAGGTAAAAATCGGTCACAGCACTGCTCCTCAAATGCAACCGAACCAAACATATCCCTATATCCGGATGGCGTAAATATACCAGCATACACCCTACTGCTTGCACACGGTCGGCTAACCAATGTCCAAACAGCGAAATTATATCCGCAGGTGGTAACTTAAAATCCTAAAATTCGTTGGATGACCGAAACGATAATAATTCCTTATTATTAATAGAAGAACGTGCGTCACCATGGAACTAATAGAAAGCTTTACTAACTCAGGCTGTGCTGCGAATTTCCACAAGGAGAACAGACTGGTACAGGGTGAAGTGATAAGTGTTTTTATTAATACGGTAATGAAAGAGGACAGAGGTTAAGAAACGTGTGAATTAACATTTCTAGAACGTCTGAAGCAATAAAAGTCCTCGTTGAACGTAACTTGAGAATATTTCTGCAGTTGGTTCATTTGAAGATTTGACGCCATAGTATAATTTCACTTGACGATGAACAGTCTCAACGCTTACCTAACCTAACCTAACCAAACCTAATCTAACGCTAATCTAACTTAATCTAACGCTAATCTAACCTCCCCTAGGTAGCTTTTGGATGGTTAATATTCAGTTAAAATAAGCTGAGGTGTTTAAATGCTCAAGTGCTACCTACCGTTTGGATAATACTGTTTCTTAGACTTCCCACTCAGGAGAAAATGGCACTTAAGGAAAGTTTTCTATAGGAAAAAAAAATTCTTGCATTTTGAATGACCTGAATGGGTTGGAAGAATAGCAACTTTCCTACTTTTCGTTTTCCTCCTCATTACGGGTATATCCTTTTTTGGAGCTCCCGTGTCGCCTCCAAGACTAGATTATGAGCGTGCAGGTGGTAGTAATGGTAGCAGTAGTAGTAGTACTGTAGTAGTGGTACTAGTGGTGTTAGTAGCAGGAAGCGGTGGTAATAGAGGTGTTGGAGCCTCCACAAACCGTGAACACTCGTCAGTGATCACCAACCAGTCCAGTAATATTGTATCGAAAACAAGACAAACGAACTAACCTAACCTAACCATTATGACAGGTCAGTTTGGTTAAGACACGGCGGCGACGGTGACATTAACGCTGAGTTTCTTTGTAAGAAGTATTATACAAAACCAAAAGTAAGACAGTTGCAATTCTCCCAAAATGTTTGAAAGGGAATAACAAGTTTTCTAATTCAGATTTTTTCATAGTCGTTCATAATAACACGTGACGTTGTAAACTATTGCCCATGCATGGTAAGTAGGTGTGTGTGTGTGTGTGTGTGTGTTTTTTTTTAACAACCACACACTCTTTTGGAAGAAGGTATGAGAGACGAGGAGTCATGAAAGGATGTTTTATGAAGCAGACACACCCAAGAGATTCTCGTTTGTGTTATTGTTGACTGTGTGTAGGAAGAGAAACATGGAATCCAGGAAAAAAACGTCACAAGAAAAAAAGTCACAGAAAAAAAGGCACGGGAAAAAACCTAACCTAACCTAACCTAGAAACCTAGTCCGACTCACCCGTTTCCTCTGATCCCGATGGTAGAGATGACACCTTTTTGACACAGTGCAGTCCTCCTTGACACTCAACGACACTTGTGACACCTGATGACACTTAACACTGCCATTTATTGACACTTGACACCTTATTACACATTACAGCACTCTTTGACACTTCAAGACACTTTGACGCTTTTGAAACTTGTTGCTTTATGACACATTACAGAATTCCTTAACACATAACGACATTCGTGACACTTTTTGACACTTAAATACACTTGTGAAAATGTACGACAACACCAAACTTTTCAACACTAAACGCCACTAAAAATCCGTATGACACCTTCAGACACTTTACAATACTTTCCGACACCTTAACTCCACATGAGACACTGAGAAATTTTATTACACTTTACGTCACTGAGACAATATGTGTATGTAAGAGATCCGGCACTAACACACCGGTCATCACGGCCAGCACAACAACACTGGCCAGCTGAGCTCTGAAAAAGTCGAGGGAAACAATGAACTACAAAACGAAGCCGAGTCGGAGCTGTATGAGACTGGTTGAAGCTTTGTCTCGATTTGCCTGTCTTCTCTTTTAGGACAGGTGTAAGTTCATGACATGTTAATGATTAGTCTAACCATAAAATATAATATGCATATCGGATACACAAAAGAAGAGTAAAATACTCCAACGCCATGTGAATAATTTATTCCAATGAGCTTAATGTATCGAGCACAAGTCAATAATGATTCTAAACCTCTGAAGCATTGCACGCCCAAATCGTAACGTCATCCACGTCTCGGTTTTCTCAGACCTAACTCGAGGTCTTATTTTGTACGTTTTTATTCATCCACATAAATAAAAAATATAAGAAACAAATAGGACTAATATTGAATTACCTTGAAACAACCCTGACCATGAATCTCCCGTTTCCATATATAGTGTGCATGGCGAGGGTCAAAATTTTGTACAAACGTTAAGATGAAACCCAAACGGAACAAGAAACTATCACAATTATCTATGAGAAGTCTCCGTAAACCAGACGACTCCTACACTTGAGTTACCAACCTAACTGGAACCATTATCTGGGTAGTGATGTTTGTGTTTGTATGTGTCAGAGAACTAAACGTGATTATCGCTTTATTGTAATTATTTCTTTGTTTTGTTTATATATCGTTATAGAATTCATTTCCTTTATAGTGATTTATGGATAAATATCATGAATACAATACAACGGCCTACAGGTTCACTGTTATACTGTAAGAAAACTTATGTACCCGGTAATATCTTTATTATTCTGTGGAAGATTATGTGAGAGAGAGGAGGGAGAAGCCTCTCACACCACCAACTTACCAACTAAAAATTTAATTAAAAATCTTATCACCGTAATGTTGTTACATTTAAAATGGACAAAGTATTTCAGTGTGTCGTCAGGAGAAACCTTTTCTGTGAAAGTCTTTATTACAGCGGCATAGTCCAAAGTATCACTAGAATTGTGGCTCTAGGAACCTTTGGTGTTCCGTGGTGGCAGCGGCCCTTTGAGTGGTACCGTCGTATGAGTTTTCAGGTGCGCATCTTGACGGGACCAACGTGTATTGACGATAATTTATGAATCACCCTTTTCACCTATACTGTCAGCCGTCATCACCTACACTGTCAGCCGTCATCACCTACAATATCAGCCGTCATCACCTACACTGTCAGCCGTCATCACCACACTGTCAGCCGTCATCACTTATACTGTCAGCCGTCATCATCTTTATACTGTCAGCCGCCATCACTATACTGTCAGCCGACATCACTTATACTGTCAGCCGTCATCACTTATACTGTCAGCCGTCATCACCACTGTCAGCCGTCATCACTTTATACTGTCAGCCGTCATCACTATAACTGTCAGCCGTCATCACTTTTTACTGTCAGCCGTCATCACCTACTCTATCAGCCGTCATCACCTATATCAGCCGTCATCACTTATACAGTCAGCCGTCATCACCTACACTATCAGCCGTCATCACCTATACTGTCAGCCGTCATCACTTATACAGTCATCAGCCGTCATCGCCTATACTGTCAGCCGTCATCACCTATACTGTCAGCCGTCATCACCTACTCTGTCAGCCTCATACATCTCCAATTTGAAATAGGTGATTAAATAATTGATGCAACGGGCAAATATTAGCAAATTTCTACATAAAAAAATTATGAAAGTTAAGAAATTGTCTTAAACAGTGGTATAGACACAAACCAACTAACCACAAGAAGGTGTCAAGCCAGTGTGTCAAGGACTTACCTGTACCCCGGACAATGAAGGTGCAAGCCTGTGTGTCAAGGACTTACCTGTACCTCGGACAATGAAGGTGTCAAGCCTGTGTGTCAAGGACTTACCTGGCCCCGGACAGAAGGAGTCAAGCCTGTGTGTCAAGGACTTACCTACCTCGGACAATGAAGGTGTCAAGCCTGTGTCAAGGACTTACCTGTACCTCGACAAGAAGGTGTCAAGCCAGTGTGTCAAGGACTTACCTGTACCCCGGACAAGAAGGTGTCAAGCCAGTGTGTCAAGGACTTACCTGTACCCCGGACAATGAAGGAGTCAAGCCTGTGTGTCAAGGACTTACCTGTACCTCGGACAATGAAGGTGTCAAGCCTGTGTGTCAAGGACTTACCTGTACCCCGGACAATGAAGGAGTCAAGCCTGTATGTCAAGTCTTCCCTTATTTGTGTGATAACAAACGGTATTAAACAGAGAACAACAACAGTAGTGATGGTAACAGTAACAGCAGTGGTGGTGATGGTAGTGTGGTAGTAGGGGACCTGAGCTACACCCAACACCTCCATTACTCACCGTACTGTAGTCCATTGTGTGGGTGATAACACTTGTATACCGGCATAACAATACGTGCATGGAAATCCTATAATGGCGTTCCTTAACAGGTATTAGCCTTAAAAGTAGTATCCGCAACAGGAGTCAAAAGTAATCGCGAACATAGCGCCCCGTGAAGCTGTGTGTGGGGAGGAGGGGTGGGGGAGGGGGAGTTGTCGCCAGAACAGCTGTCTACCCTTCGTCACTGCTGCTATGCTCTCACTCAAGCCTCGCTGTCCCTTCACGCTCAAGAGAGAGAGAGAGAGACGGGTAGAGTGAGAAAGTTACGATATATTTCACTGATTTTGTGTGTGTGTGTGTGTGTGTGAATGTTCCTAAGAAGGGTTAAAATGTGGAAGGAGAGAAGCTATATTCATCATAGATATTCAGTTGAATTACATCTCTCACTCTCTCATAACACAAACTTTCACTAGACTAACCAAGCATTAGGGATCGAAACAGAACTCTCTCTCTCTCTCTCTCTCTCTGGGTACTATTACTGTACTTAACTTAATCTACTACTGCACCACCACCATTAATGCTATTACTATTACTACTACCACTACTACTAAAGCTAGCCTACTACAACCACTAGTCCAGCTACTAGCCTAATAACGCTACTAGTACTCAACATAGTATAGTTTGGCTAACACTATATATAACACATCCCTGCCATCTACTGATAGCGTTACTTCTATACATAGCTGAGTACTGTTACTACTAGATGGTATTGGTAACGCTTCGATACTTACATAACCAGCACTATAAACCGTAGCTTATTAATACTACAACCAAAATCTAAGTAAGTTCCCATTAACGCAAAGAACTGTAAAATGACACTTTTAATCCTGTTGCCAGCATGTACACATTAAACTTAGTTCGCAATTGTCTCATAATCTATGTTGTTCAGCTGAAAAATGGTTCCCCTATATTCATTTCCTTGCTCTATAACTTTACACGTCTCTTAAATGTTATATTTGGTCACCCTGTATTCCTGTTCATTCTGTTTTGGTACCGTCTACTGATCTACCTATGTCTCTGTCTACGCTTATATCTATGTCGTTAATGTACGATATACTTTAATGAGTTTACGGTTCGAGGACTGAGCCTTGGGCATAAAATTACCATACTTAGATATACCATTATCATACCCAGGCATACTACTACTACTACTACCATGCCCAGGACTTACCACTACCATACCCAGGCATACCACTACCATACCTACCATTATCATCCTCACCTACAGAGAGCCACATCGTCATCTACGTCACCAGACTCAGCCACATCCTGAGTTTTTTTTTCTAAGTACATTCAAGATATATTTTCCACGTGGTTTATTCACCGTTGGTTCTGAAGCTGTTTACAAGAGCCGTTACACCCACAAATGTTTCTCCTTCACTGGCGATATAGTGTCAGTTCCATTCTTACAAGATAAAACACCTTTGAATGAGCTAAGAATGAAGAGGTCAGGGGGTCAGGTCAGGTCACGTCAACATAAAATGCCGAGAAAAAAAATTATTACCAAAGAGAAGATTAATTTGTCTCCAGACGTGTTGTATTATTTACAGGGAATTTAATACACACAACTCACAACGCTACTGAATCTTCGAGGACGTGGGGAAGCCTCGAGGACGTGGGGAAGCCTCGAGGACGTGGGGAAGCCTCGAGGACGTGGGGAAGCCTCGAGGACGTGGGGAAGCCTCGAGGACGTGGGGAAGCCTCGAGGACGTGGGGAAGTCTCGAGGACGTGGGGAAGCCTCGAGGACGTGGGGAAGCCTCGAGGACGTGGGGAAGCCTCGAGGACGTGGGGAAGCCTCGAGGACGTGGGGAAGCCTCGAGGACGTGGGGAAGCCTCAAACACTGTAGTCAGGACGCTGATGAAGCTCTTGTCAGTGTAAGGTGCCAGCCTGTTTTACCCTACGCCGAGTGCAAATTTTTCCTCGTGAGATTTAACGATTCATCCGGGAACTGTTTACAACATCTCATGGACGATATTATTTCAAATGGTGTTTTAATCATGCGGGGACAAGGTCTCTTAGGTGAGGTGAGGTGAGGTGAGGTGAGGTTAGGTTAGGTTTGGCCGAAACTCAGAGCCTAATAGTTCACAAATCCCGTTTTTACCTTGTACTGAAATAACCTGTAAAATATCAAGTACAGTATTATCTCGGTCAAAGCCAGAGAAAAAGAGGGACAAAAACACTGCTTACTTCAGTCTCTTGGTTGGCTGAGAAATATTAAACTGCAGAAACTCAAGACCAAGCAATGGTAAACATGCTGTACTAGAGGTGTCCCTCTACCTGTGTCGCGGAGAGGCAAGGCTCAGTCTCTCTTTGCCTCAGTGATAAAGGTTACTGGAGGAACCAGACAGTATTATTCAGACGAGGAATAGAGTTGTATATATATTAATATAACTGGGGTTTGGGTTACGTTAGTGTTATTATCCCCAGCCATTATCACAGACTCCCCCTCCCCTATAACCCTGTAGGCCTACCACCCCAATCCCTCCCTACCATTCCTCTAGGTTTAAAAAGCCAAAAGGCTCACTAGGCCCCATCTTCCCCGTCCTTCATCCATCCTACTTCTTCCCTTCCCGCCACCCCGTCATATAAGAGCCATAGAGGCATATTTCACCCCCTGGTTTCAGCCACCACCACCACCCCTGGCCCTTGGCCCCTGTCACCACCATCTCTGCCCTGTCACCACCACCTCACCCCTGGCCTCTGTCACTACCCCTGACCCTGTCACCACCACCACTTCCCACCCATGGCCCCAGTTGCCCCTGTCACCACCACCACCCCTGACACCACCACCACCCCTGGCCCCTGTCACCACCACCACCCCTAGCCCATCACTACCACCAACCTGGCCCCTGTCACTACTACCACCACCCCACTGTACCACCACCCCTGGCCTGTCACTTCCACCACCCGGCCCTCTGTCACTACCACCATCCTGGCCCTGGGACACCACCACCACCCTGGCCCCTGTCACCACCACCACCCCTGACCCTTGTCACCACCACCACCCCTGGCCTGTCATCACCACCACCACCCCAGGCCTCTGTCACCACCACCACCCCAGGCCCCTGTCACTACCACCACCCCTGACCCTGCTCACTACCACCACCCCTGGCCCTGTCACTACCACCAATCTCAAGCCCTGTCACCACCCACCACCACCCCTGGCCCTGTCACTACCACCACCTGGCCCCTGACACCACCACCACCCTGGCCCCTGTCACCACCACCACCCCTGGCACCACCACCACCCTGGCCCCTGTCACTACCACCACCCCAGTCACTACCACCACCCGTGTCTCCACCACCACCTCTGGCCCCAGTTGCCCCTGTCACCACCATCACCCCTGGCCCCTGTCACCACCACCACCCCTAGCCCCTGTCACTACCACACCCTGTCACCACCACCACCCCTGTCACCACCACCACCCCTGGCCCCAGTTGCCCCTGTCACCACCACCACCCCATTTCAGTTAGCTTATGTAGGATGGATTGGCGAATGGCAAAGCCAACTCTTTAAATACGGTTCCTCTCCACAGCAGGCTTATCCTTCCAGAAGAAGGTATAGCTGGATCCCTGTTCTGTGAGTCCACCCTCGTCTGGGAGCCGGGAATCACTAATGGCTGCTATGTCGATGTTATACCTAGACAGGTCTTTTGCCACAAGTGCGGTTCTTCTTTCAGGACGCTCATTGTGCCAGTATCCAGAAGGGTCCTGACATTCCATGCAGCGACCATAAGAGGTTGTATGGTTCGTTTTTGCTTTGATCTGTGGTTATGTTTTCGACCGCATTAGGATGACCTTGCCAAGTGCGGTTGCCCAGTCAACAACACCATCACCACCACCCACCACAACCCAAAACCATCAACTCCACCACCATCACCCACACCTACCACCACCACCACCATATCCCACAACTACCACCATCCCAAGACACCTACCACCACCACCCCCGCTCCATAAATCCTCCATCTGTGGTAACTCAACCCCCGCGGTTTCCTGGCGCGTCGCTCACTGAGGCAGGAAAGTGACGGTCTGCCATAAAACTAAACGGCACCTCACTGTAATCGCTCAAGTGGTTTTATGCGTTTTAGCTGTGGAGGAGCGACGCTAACGAGTACAGGAACTCATGTGTGCAATGGCTGCTTATTTGATTTACCCTGGCGCGGGTCTCCCTCTCACCTACTCTTGGCGCCGTTTTGCTTTTGTTAATTTTCCACGTATGTGCACTAAGGATTGACAACACAAATCATTTACCTTTTCAATTACCTGTTAGTCTGTAAAGCATGTCATTAGTGTCGTCTTTGCCATTATCATCATCATTCTCATCCTCATAAAAATAACATGCAATCGGATTTGTGTTATGATGACTTTTGTAAAAATTAATGCGTCTTGATACACCTCAAAGGATAATTGTCCTTCATGTGACTGTTATAAAGAGCGGAGTGTGACCCACGTCCTTGCTGGGATGGCAGTGCATACGCCCTTTTTTTCACCTCAGTTATTGTTTCAGATAACTCAAAGTCACCGGGAACTGGGGTTAAAGATCAGGTGAGTGAGCGAGTGCCGGAGTGCGGTGGTGAGGTGGATGCAGTGCTCGCCTTCTGTCCTTAACAGTAAACAATAAAATTTTAATTAAACTTCACAGGCAGATATAGCACAGAGACATCTCCGACAAGCCTCATGTTCAGTAATTCCCGTCTATATTTAAGAGTTATTACCTCCTGCAGTTTGTGAGGGCTCGACTGGGCACGTGCAACCTTCACTGATACACACGTAACAGCTTCAGTACACGTAACCACCTCAAAAGGACTTGCACACACCTGTGCTCAAACACTCACAAGCCCGGTTTTACACAGTGGTGGCCACTGTTATGTCTCGAGATTTATCTTGTCCACGTTTCCAGTGTGGATCTACATGAAAAAGTCTATATGTAGAAACACGAGCGTACTCGTTCATACATAAACATACCTATACACATACTGGTAAGTAAAGGCATGTTAGAATGCCCACACACATGCCCACACACACGCATACATGCGTATATTTAAACATACTTGCATGCACAATTATACTCGTGCGGCCAAAAACATACATCCAGAGACAAACACAATGCACTCACATGCGCAAATGCACTAATACCTGTATGAATACACACTCATATACACGCTTACACATATATGTGGTGCAGAATCACGCTTACAGGATTATCAGTGGACTGTGTCCAGGGTATCTAACAACAAACTTTGTAAGGATTAGTAACATGAACCTGCAGGGCACAAGGTAGAGTGAACATATTTTTGTGTTACCTGGTGTACGCGGTCAAAGAAATAACACTTTATCTGGACACATCAAAATTAGTAATGATATCAAACAGCTCAAAGCTAAAACTAAAAAAAAAAAAAAAAGTTCCTAACAGATGATGCCACAGAATGTTGTATTGTTTAAGTGATCCGCCAGCCTCAGATAGTCCAAGCGCAATGTAATGTTTGTTGAAGTTATCATAAACCTTCACCATTTCTCCTGTAGACATACTGTTACTGAGTAGGGACCAAGTCTAAGCCAAAGCAAAGGACTCTCGTGGAAAAAAACACCTGACAGCCTTGTCAACTATTCTTGGTCAAATTGCCTTACTGTTTACCACTGTTGTATACCTGCACTAACCTAACCTAACCTAACCATATATACCCACAACCTACGTGCACCGTATGCCTATACTGTCTACATTCACGTTGTACTGTATTAACTTGCAGAGTTTATATACTTGTTTGACAATTTTACTGAATAAATGTTATCATTATCATCAGACAAAAACACATGCACACTGACCCTCTCGGCTCTCACTGACCATCACCACTACCTCATCTGCAAATTTGGTGAGAAGCTTCCGCACCATCCTCGACACCGGCTCCTACTACCACCTGAGATCCCTCGCCCGAGAATTACTGTTCTACACCACAACCGCATCCAGCCCATATGAGCACGAACTGACCGCTATAAGAACAGCCCAGTCCCAACCATTGTAAAAATTATCAATAACTTGTAATCAACTAGTGTATTCACTCCCAGTCAATCTTACTTTTTGCACTATGTTGAAATGCCCTGTAGTTTGAGCTTATCCCCACCTAGTTATTATATATCATATTTGTATCACTTATGTTACTTGTATATTATTTGTAAATCAAGAGACCCATTCCCCAATTATGTAACTGTATATTTTCAGCCTTCCGGCTGCCATGCTCTTTCAATAAACCGTTAATTATTATCATTATTATTATTACATTGCCGTCGGTAAGCACACCATATACCCTATATAAACACGGTAAAGTTTGTAACGTGATTGAGAAATGAGTTGTATCCGTAGGGGTGTACAGTAAGTACAGTATCATCCTTCATACGCACAACAAAGTAAAAGTAAGAGGTAATATTTTATCTTAATATTCCGTGTCTATTAGTTATTATACTAAACAGATATCAAATTACTATTGTACCTTTTGTTAGTTATGGCCATAGACGATTCCCTCTTATTGGGTGCAACATAAACTAAATGTGCATCGGCCGGGAATCGAACCCGGGCCTCCCGCGTGGCAGGCGAGAATTCTACCACTGAACCACCGATGCTTAGCAAATTAAGTTACAATTTTCTTTTTGTCTAATATATACTTTTATAGATATACGTTAAAGTTTTCGAAAATTCAAATGATTCAAATTTCATAGATATACAAGTATGTGGATGTTTCACAGCTCCTACTTTCCCCCAAGCTGTTCAGAGCTAAACAGTGGAACCTCCCAGGCGCTAGACGGCGGGACCTGAACCCCAGTACAGCAATATTAAATGTCTTTTTTCCAAGGACAACTTTATCTCTGTCTCTTGATTGAAGCTTTCATCTCAGTTAGTCCCTAATACTGTATATATTAGGCTCAAAAATCGAATTCGCTCACTAGGCGAATTAAAACGACCCCAACGCGTTGTGGGCGTTTTCAAAATAACCAGGAAGTGAAACTTCGCTATAGATTAGAGGAATTTTGAGACCGTCCAAAACACGTTGTGGCTGTTGGGGAAAATCCCACGACGCAAATTTTGCTTTCTGGTTAAGTTGCAAAAAAAAAAAAAAAAAAAATCAAAATTACAAAAATAATTAACTGTAAATATGCAATAATAGTATAGTGTACATGGATATTAGAGCACCATACACACGTATTACATGTAATGATCGCCCATTGGGAATGATTCCAATGAATAACATTGGCTACAAGTTAAATGAGTACAATTCTTCTATTCTTTTTCACTGAATCATTTTTAGAACACACACACACACACACACACACACACACCCCCAAGGCAAGAGACAGGATGTTAAATGACGTAAAATATCTTGAAAATAACAGATACTGAGGTGACCCAAACTTACAAAGGCAAACGCAGATTGCTACAAGATCTATTATTAGCAGATGAAATAAGGACCAACCGCCCTCGCCGTAGCTGTGTACAATAAACTAAATCTTATAGGCTAGATACTTCTTAAATAGTTGACATCATGATCATGAATAATAATAATATAGTAGTATTCAATAACAAAAAAGTTTATCATGTACTTACATAGCCTGAGTATATCTTGGGCAGCTGAATCCACCCTTCCCTGTACAGTACGTGTATCATAATTATCATCTTATATTCACCTAGGAATCGGTGGTTACTCTCAAGGCGACGTTACACTACCACTCGTTGCGTCAACTCCCATATTGTCGTTTTTTCTATGAGTAGTCATCTGTCCTAGACGAAACGTAGCGTTTCCACTTGATAGACTTGCTCCTATTCCCGTGGTCAATTCAAGATCCATACTCGATAATGAAAGTAAATAAAATATCGAACCAGGTATAATAACTAAATTTAATTTAAAAACCATTCAGTAACACATTTTTAACAAATTGCCCAAGTGTACGTTTTTTTTTGTAATTAATGCTGATATTTCTAAATATATCTGATGTTTGTTTACAATACTTTTATCCTTTTCGACACTGATCGGCTCGTTAGCCGCTTGGGCGATCGGTCACGTCTCTGTTACGCACTGTTAGCAAGTACTGGGCATATACTGGCTCCTGAATATATCGGAACCTGCTCCAGTGTTGGTCAAGTCTGGCCTTGAATAAGCTCACACTCGGTGCCGACACAACACTCTCTGGCAGATTGTTCCAAGAGTTCACAATTATCACCCCGAAAAAGTTTGCCCTCACTGTTTTCTGGACTTGTGGCTTCCTCAACCTTGAGCTGTGCGACCCCTTGTGGAGCGGGCGGATATAAAAGGCATTGTTTAATAGCTCGACACTGGAGTCCGTCAGGCCACGATGGCTGGTGGGCTCACTCAAGGTTGGTGCTTCAAGTGTCAAACAATGGAACGACTCAAACGGGTCATATTCCTTTCTCTGGTCTTCTCTGTTGCGATTATATTTTCTTCTAAGTTAGTCAACTATTATATATATATATTACGGTAAATATGCAAAAAGCTAAATTATCTTGAAATCTCCTAAATTCATTATATATATTCAGGTTTTCCTCTCACCAAATTCTAAATGATATTTCTTCCATTTTGCCTGAATCTACAGTGGCCATTTGCGAGAAAATTGCCCCATCTTTTCCTTCAATACCCCCCCCGTATATACAGTACACATTATATATTACGTTCGTTCATTGTCATTCAGATATTACATATACAAAATATATAATTCTTATTGATTTGTCCTTAATACCATAATGAATGAAATAGTGTCAATATCATGTATAGTTTAGTTACTCCTGCACCATTAACGTTTTTTGTGTATTTACTATTGTAATTCATTTTCTATGATAAGTTTAACATAAACTATATTTAGAGTTCATTTATACAGCCAAGCAGGCAGATGACAAAGACTGGCAGACATGAAGGCAGAAAAAAGAAAGGCAGGGAGGTACCAGACAGAGATAAAGACACACAGACGGACAGGCAGGAAAACAGACAGGCAGGGAGACAGAAAGGCAGACAAACATAAACAAACAAGCAAACAGGCAGGCAGGCAGGAAAACAAAGAGCAGGGTGTGACGTAGACCACCACTAGAGTTAAGATGATGATGTTGGTCATTCGAAAATTACGGTAAATACAAAATGATTGTTCATTGCTACAATTTATTACGATCAATAGAAAATATTGCATCTCTTAGAAAACGAAAATTGGAATCATGATCCAAAAATTATCCAGAGATGATACATTGTAATATGATAGTGTTTAAGATTAGTTTATCTTTGATTATAGCAATATAATAACAGTAGCCATGACATAATCGTTATCAAATGCTTCCCACAGACAACAGTTACGCTGAGAAGTTTCCACTCTCGCTTCTTGTTGGTCTGTGAGGGAGTGAAGAGTTGAACAGGAGGTTAGGGTTCAGGGGGTAGCATCAGTCCAGGGTTATGTACAAAAGTTAGCAAGTTATTCTACAGTGAAGTTAATGACGCCATGGTCATTTCGTCCCTTCAGGTGACCAAGAGCCTTTCTCTGTGCGTCTCGGCTGTCACTACAGTCACCTGTGGCCGTGTAGTGCCAAGTCCACGCTCCCTGTAACACACAAGCAACCTCATCATCAATTATTAATTACTATAATGTGTAACGTAAACACAAAAGAAAAAATAATATATCTAATTGAACTTTATAGAGTAGCAGTATCTTCTCTATGTGACAGACATGTTTATACTCGAATATTATTGCTAAGGTGATTTGTTCTGATGTGTTCGAAATTCTAAACTGGAGATTGTTATTGGAGAACTAACTATGAACTGCATAGAATAACATTAGGAAACCTGGATGTGGGAGGAAAATTTAACGGTAGAGACCTACGACCAATTAAGGCTACACTGTATTAGAGGAGAGGCCTAATATAGCCGAGATTATATATGAAGGAGTGTGAGTGACCAGATCAAATGTCATTTTATAATTATTTAGGCTGAGTAAAAGTTAATTGGATCAGGCAGGCTGTTCAGTTTTGGTCAACATACTATACTATACTATACATTACCGCAGAGTTCGAGCGAGAGATGATGTGATCAAAGTGTGCAAATGAAAGTTGAGATACAGGAAGTGGATTTAATGAGGCGTTTCAACTATCAAACTAGAACTGAACACAAAAATAGATTTGAATTAAAGAAATTTTTTAGAAGAAAATAGGTAAATACGGGCTTGAAAACAGTTGAACAAATTTAAAAAAAAAACATTATTATTAACCCGGTCACGTTAGGAAGTGTTAAATATAGGTTGTGAAGATATAGGAGTGATATTAGTTGGATGAAAACATGAGGTGCCTCACCTGGACCTACTGCAGTGTCATTTATTCTTTTGATGGTGTCCAGTTAAACTGTATCGTCTCCAATTTAATTTCACTGAATTATTTCATACCAAATACGATTTATTATACATCAAGACGAACATAGTGCCTTTTCATTGATGACCCAAATTAAATAATGATAAGCCTACGCGGTAAGTGAGGTTTGTGACATCTTGTAAGATATGGTTGGCTGCCTGTCTTTGTTGACGCTTTATACTGTCGGCAACTGTGTCATGAATGCAAGTCAAGTTCAGTTTCTGTTCACGTTAGTCCTTGGGTAGCCCTACCCTGTGGATGTCGACTGATAATACAGCCGTTAGTGACACACATACTATACATATACTAACACTGTAGCCGTGGGTGTAAGCGTACTCGTACAGGTCAGGGAGAGGCGTGCCCGCAGCACACACCGAAGCAAACTCGCCGATCACGATGGGCTTGTTCAGCATGTAGTCAGAGGCACTCACCTGTAGATGTCAGAAACAACCTTATTTTTACCCTTTACCAAACCAGCTCGTGGTTGGTGTAAGGTCCTCCTCTCTCTGCTCCAGACGACAGTTTTGTGCTGGTAACAACAACACCCTACAACAACGCATTCACCATAGCAAAAACAAAGTAAATATTTTCCACTTATATACAAGAAAAAACTTTGCTATAAATTAATACAAGATAGACGTTATTTACTTGTAAATTATAGAAAATTTTACACCTAAATGAATAAGAAATTTTATAAGCACTAAACATTGTTTCTCTCATCTTACAACAGCGAACGTCACCACACACGTTCTGTTTTACCCATGAAATCTTAGACAAAATGGTTGAACCTCATGAATATTAGAAACCCTTGCTTATTTCGCCTAATCCTAACCTAGCCTCATCCACGTTAATCTAACTACCCAAACAATGTTTGGGTGTTTAATCATCCGGTGAAATAAGCTGAGGGGGTTTCAAGTCTTCAACAGATCCAAATTCTGTACAAACGACTCGGAGTTTTGCATTCCCATACTCTTCCAGTGTGTTGAAACACACACACGTACGTACATACACTATCACCACCATACAATACTAACAGTGAAGGGAGCGCCAAAACTCCAGGATCCCGACCAGTCGTAGGTGTGCATCTGGTAAAAGTCAAGTTGGGCGTCGGAGCCTCCGGCCGCCTCGTTGAGACACTGGTCCGTGTAGTGATTGTGCGAGTTAAAGAAGACGTCGTTCTCGGAGAACTGACCTGAGAAACAGTTTATCATTGTTAAAGTCTTTCCAACAGTAAGAAATTTTTATAACCGTTTTATCTCTTTTATAACTACCACTCAACACCGCCTGTGTCTCCCGTACTCTTCTTAAACTTAATTAACAATAAACCACTGACATCGTAGTTTACTGTAGTGAGAGCATTATTTTTCTGAGTATTATTAATGTGAGACTATTAAGGTTATGCGAGTATTATTACTGTAGTTAGAGTATTATTAACTTGGTCCCTTAGTTTTGACCTTGTGTAAAGGAAAACACGTTTATACCTTACAACAACATGTGATTACTCACCCCAGGAGCCCAGGGTGATCAAGGTGTCGGGGTCAATGGCGCGGACTGCCTCATTCTGCCGACCAATGAACCTCAAGAAGCTGTGTGGCAGAAAAGGTTATATACTGTTTATAATAATAATAATAATAATAATAATAATAGTAATAATAATAATAATAATAGTTGCCCTTCGTGTTCGAGGATGGCCGGTGTAACAGACCAAATTATACCCCCTGGCCACTTCATTAACCCCAGGGTATATTCCGGCCTAGGCCAGAACATAGCCGGGTAAAAACGGGGATGTAATCTGGCCTGTTACTCCAGCTCAAGGGCCACCTAGACGGGAATGAATTTGTTTAAGGTGTAGAAGCTGTCGCCAACACAACAACCACACGTTATGTTAACGAGTTGCATGACCCAGTGTCAAGGAATAGTCCAAGAAGACCGGACAACTCGCCAACTGCACTGGCTAACCATTACCCCAGAACACAATCCGCAAATCGATTTACATCCAGGTTCCCAATTACTGCTGGGTAGACAGAGGCAAACTGCGTAAAGAAACTTGCACATAGTTTCACACTGCCCGAGGATCGAACCCGGATCCACTCCCTTCCGAGGCGAGCATGTTGACCATTACATACACCACACACACACACACACACACATCGTAAACATGTCTTTCATACAAAATTATACAAACTCACAGGGTGGTAGAATTTCCTTGGTCTAATAGAGGCGCTCACAGAATACTACGACAATCTTGTGCACTTGTGACAATGATGATGAAAAAAAAAAAAAAAACACACACAATACTGCCTTTTTTTTATTAGATTTCGTGTCTCTATACAAGGTCTAATCTCGTTAAATAAGTTATGGTTATTCTAACGGCGTTATAATTGGTGTTATTATCCTCCTAAATAATTTGCTCAGCTTATCTCACTCACTATTTACTTCAAAATCATCATTGTAGCCACCTGAGGAACCCAAATTGTGTTAGCTGTTGCCCCTTGACACTTACTTATGCATGGGGATGTTCTTGCCAGTCCAGCCAGCGCCGTCGTGGCCGATGATTGTGGTGTCGTAGCAGGAATTACTGTTGCTCTCCACCTACAGGACGATCATTATGCAAGTTGTTAAGACACAAGACAGCAATACAATATGGCGAGATCAGGGTGAAGCTATAGATGGTTTAAGATAAATCGTTTGTGAAAATATGGGAGAGACTAGCAAGGAGGGAGCGAATATCAGTGAAAGAAAAAGAGCTGGAGTCAAGTCTAGGACGAGAATGAACAACAGAAAAAATATTAGAGAATAATTGGAAAAGTAGAGAATGAAATTATTGGAAGGCTATACAATGTGTTATTCATTACATGCATCACTCAATATTTGGTTATCAAGAAGATTTGGTAAATTTATGATTAGGCTTTGCACTGTGAGACATCCAGACCGCGCCAAGAATCATTGCATGTAACCGACTCTACTCTACAGAATGAACCGTTTGCCATACTCTCAGTGCTAAAACTCGTTTAAATCACTACCATAGACAGTCCCATCATCCTCACTATTGCTCGACATCCTCAGCTTAGATTGTTACGCGCGTCTTTGAAAGCAAGTCACCAATATGCCAGCCAGGCTGCCGAGAGTGTCAAGATAAAGCTGCAGAGGATCTCTTCTCACATAGGTCTAGGTGAACATGATAAGAGTTGATGCCTGTGAAAAGACCGTGAAAGGGAATCCTTGAACTGTAACCAGGAAAGAACTTGCTTATAAATTTGAATAAGGCAGACAAGTGCAAGCAGTGTGACGGACTGCCCACTCGCACTACTAGCTTCTGTTCTCACCAAAATTAAAGGCTTTATAAACTTTCCTTTACATAGTTACCAGGTGTGGTCACTCGCCTATATATAGTTACCAGGTGTGGTCACTCACCTATATATAGTTACCAGGTGTGGTCACTCACCTTTATTTAGTTACCAAGTGTGGTCACTCACCTTCACAGATCCCTCAGCCTCGTTCACAGCCTCGAAGGCAGCCAGGGCTGGATGACCCTTGATCTTCGTCATCAGGTGCTGGGTGAGAAATTATATGGTTTATAAGATATAAATTACTCTAGTAAAACTTGTAATATTTTCCTCCTAATCCAAGTAGCCGATTGTACAACTTCAGGAATTCTAAAAATAAACAAACAACACAAGTATATTGGGTCTTGTAGACCTGACGGGCGTCAGGGACTGTGGAAACTCGGTACACAAGAGGTAGGGCGTTCGGCACTGTATTCAACTTTCCCAACTGAAAAGTTAGGTGGCCATATACAGCTGGGTGGACCAGGAGTGCCCCAGGATTAAACCAGCTGCACTTAGGGCATGAAGTTAGCACTCTGTCCACTGTGTGACCGTCTGTTCGCGAGTTCGTTTTCCCGTGTATGTACAAGAGAGAGACTGTTGGGGGTCAACGAGCGGCTCATGATGCTCCAAGTCCCACTGAATCACTCACGCCATGCCTTCTTCATCAGTACATATTCCCCAACACTGGATGCAGAGGATGACATCAAGGAGGCCTTTTATGCCAACATTAATTGTGCTAACCTCTATCCCCAGAGAAGATAAGGTTATGCTCCTAGGTGACTTCAATGCCAGAGTTGGCAAAGGTGTTGACTTACGACAGTAAACCATAGGAAGAGACAGAATGGGAAAGTGCAATTCCAACAGCTTATTCCTCCTAGGCAAGTGTACTTAACACAGTATCACTATTACCAATACCTTGTTTAAACGGACCGAAAAGTTCATAGGTTCTTGGCAACATCCACGATCTAAACATTGACCTGTCAAAAACTACATTATTAGAGAAATGGATCCCCGAGCTGTCCTAATCACCAGAGCCATGCGTGGCTCAGACTAACTGAGATATAGATCATCGGCTCGTTAGAGCATTAATCTCCTTTCACGTCGCCCGAAAACGGCGAAAGCACCAAACCACCAGAGGCGTTTTAATCACCAAGTGACTTGAGGTTCAAGCAGTGGAACTTGCTTTCGGAGAGCAACTCTATGAGGGGCTGATAAACAACCCAACAACTGGAGTCCTAGTGCGGAATGCGTTACCCTTAAAGCCGTTATCAAAAGGATCTGCTGTGAGACCCTCGGCCAGTTCAAAAGGAAACACCAAGTTTGGCTTGATGAAAATAACCAGAAAATCAACGTACTCCTCTAGTAAACGTGTTGCCTTCATTAACTTGAAAAACAACCTTCAGTCTCGGACCAAAGATGATACCTTCCACCAGCAGAAGGCAATGTTCCTTCCAAACTTCAGGAAATGAAGAACGTATGCTGGACTAAAAATAAACGTGGAGCGCAAAAAAACTGTGGATCGACGCCAGATGCGCGAATTTTTCAATTCCACCAAAGCAATCTATGGTTCAACTACAAATGATGCGCCCCTCCCTCCGCCTTTCTGACTGTAACTCCCTTATTAAAGACCCGGAGGGCAACCGTCAGTGCTGGAAAGAGCACTACTATACCCTGCCTAACCGAAACACCGATTTGGGTTTCCTGACGACCCAGCAGGTCCCTCAGTGCCCGGAGCTCGCACATCTCGACTTTTCTCCATTCCCAGACGAAATAGCTACTACCATTAAGCAGATGAGAAATAGAAAAAACCACAGGGCATGATGAAACCTAACCTGAAGAATACAAATCAGGAGTTAACAAGTCGGACAATACATTGGAACAGGAGGAAACCCCCTGGATTTCAAAAAACCTCCATCGTCAATATCCATAAGAACAAGGAAGACAACGACCGTGGGATCTTGCTGCTTTTCATAGAAGGAAAGATTATCGCTCAAGTCCTCATCAACCGACTCCTATCTGAGGTTGACAACTTCATCCCAGAGTTTCGATGTGGCTTTAGCCCATCTCGCGGCACCACTGGCACGATCTTTGTTGCCAGCTAGATACAGAACATAGAATAGCGCCGTGATTTGTACACCCGGTATCACTTCCACACGGTACATTGGTTGGCGCGTTTTGTGAAATGTGGCACCTGTGTTTGTTTACACCTTAGTTTAACTTCCAGAATGGCCTGAATGGAACTTGCAATCGTAGCTAGAGTAAAGTAAGCAGTCCTCCACTATCTCTGAGTGTAAGCGTTTCTTGCAAGTTCATAGTTTTAACACACATTACCAAATATTAGGTCCAATCTGCGGAGTGATGTTACGTGAGGAGGTGGAGGGGAGGGAGGCCTCAGTGGGAAGAGGGGAGGGAAAAAGTTAACCCACCAAGGAGGTTGCCCACAGCACCAATCTCTTTAAGTTACCAATGAGATAAATTAATAAAACAATATACCTCCCGGTCTGCTGTACTGATGAACCATATTCATACTCTTCGCGTTAACTTGGAGGATAACCCTGGAGCATGACGGAAAGTGTCATTGCATTAGGATAAATATTATGTGTACTGCATGTGTTTGTTTTATGCTAGAATAATACATTGTGTCATACTGATGGTTTTAACATGCGTGTAGTGATAACAGGTAATGAATTTGCGTCAAATAAGTGATATAATGGTTAGGAGGTAAATTGGGTGAAGTGCCATGAATGCGGCCAGTTCTAGCCTTGCACCACTGCGGACATTGATGAAAAAGTGACAGATGTGCATCTCAAGTCTTTGACAGAATGTGTACTCGTTTCTTCAGCTGTAGGAAGCTGAAAATGTCTACAAAGCTGCACGTATATTAATCAGTGGTCCTCCCCACCCTGCTGTATGGCAGTGAGACACGAGTCACATTAGGAGTCACCTCAAGGCACTTGAAATCTTTCACCAACGTAGTCTACGTTCTATCCTCCGGGTCCGCTGGGACAACAGAACAAATACCAGTATTCTCGCGGACACCAACTGTAGGAGCGTCAAGGCTACCATTATCCATGAACAACTACGTTGGACTGGCCGAGTTACCCCACATAGACGACAGTAGCCTGCCAACGTTTCAATTTTACAGTCATTTAAAATATGATAAACGTTCCGCTGGCGGGCAACGGAAAAAAATAATAAGAAAGTCTTAAGACAAACCAGGAAAAAGTGTCAATCGACTGCCGCACGTTGGAGACAATCATTCCACATCGTGTAGTTTGGAGGACCGTCACACGAGGTGTTAATACTCTCCAGTAAGATCGACTGCACACCGAGGTAAACAAGTACTAACGCCGGAGAGACGCTGCCGCCGTCCCTACCGCCTCTTCACACTTGCACCATCTGTGGACGACCCTGCCGCTCTGGTAACGGCCACTCAAACCACCTCATCGGAGGTGACATCATTCGGTCAGCGTTGAATGGTCGTCATACTCGATTCCGAATGACAGCAATGTAGTAATAGCATAAACTTAGTAATAACCAAGGCTATCTTATCTGTTTCACGAGTGTATACTCGTGAACCCTTTAACCCTACGTTCTGTATATATATAAGCTTACCAAAAGAAGTAATTGCTATACAAATATAATAACATGTACTCTTATGGCCCTTATTAGAACTTTAAATTAAATTATTATACGGTTTACTCACATTAAGGCAGTTCTCAATGTAAGATTCAAGTTTGTCGTCGTCCATGATGAGATCGACGGCCTTCTGGTTGGTGAGGTAGGCGCCGTTCCACATAGTCAAAGTTACCAGCACGTTGTTCTGCTCAGCAGCGTTCAGTAGTTTAAGAACATCGTCCTCAAAGTCACCAGTCTTGTCACACGCGGTGACGTGCCCACTGTCGTCGAAAACCGGTGTGCTGTATCCTTCTACGTGTACCCATGCTCCTGCCAGGGAAGTGCCACAACATATAGTCCTATACTGTACATGAAACAATGCTCCTGCCAGGGAAGTGCCACAACATATACTGTAGTCCTATACTGTACATGAAACAGGGATGTGCAATATTATATTATCATTTGGTCTTGTAAACTATATTAAAGTGAAATAATAAGATTCTGCTGTAGCTTTATACAAATGCCTTTAACAACATATCATACAGGATGTACCATGCTTGGTTCAAACACGGGCGCCATATTGTTTACTCAGCGGGTGGGTAGTTTTCTCAGGTTGTCTCCCACATAGTTTACAAACATGCTTATCAATTGTACACGCGTATGACAATTTTACCGAATAAACATCATCAATATTATCATTCTCTACAGTACGAGCGCAAACATCTTCATCAGCTGAGCATCAACATGGAGCCCCTGCATGTCACAGTTGACCGAACTTTATCTACGGTTCTGGTTTGGTTCAAGACTGAGTAACAAAGTTGTCCATTAATTTCCATTAAACTTTAGTTGCTAATCAATCATATTACACCTAGGTCCATATGTTATGCTTTCAATTGAACCCAAAACTTAATAGACCCAACCCTTCTGGGCCTCAACCTAACCTAACCTAATCATTTTTAGTATAAAAGCCCATTAGAACTGGAATCCCTTAAATCTTGTCCCATTTAGAACAGGCTCCCCATTTGGTCAGTCAGTTGCTGAGGTCTTAAAGAAACAAGGAACTCACGGATAGAATTGCCGCCCGAGCTGGCTATCTCCTGCACCCATTGCTCCAGAGTGCCGTCGTAGTCACCATTGCCGAAGTCACGCCCGTAATCGTGCCAGGCGATGTTACACCCATTGAGGAACACTTTCTCTCCTCCATAGGTGAGATCCGTACCTGACACCTGCAACATTGAGAACGACGATGATGATGATGATAATAACAACAAAATAATAATAATAATAATAATAATAATAATAAATGCTTCGTACATGAGACAGTTAGGGAACAAGACTGGTAAACACTGCAGGCAGACATGATGCACTAGGACGCCACTGTGTTACGAGAATTATTAGAGGAGAAAAATCTGGGATGTGTTGTAGTATTGCATGAGAGAGTTGTTAGTGTCGTTGTTACAGCTTTTACTGGCACTCATTCTTAAACTTGTTAACAATGTGATCATAATAGAAGTGGTTTAATACATAACGAGTATATAAATGTTGTACATATCGATGTGAAATATGTGTGAAGAAGTGTCTAACTTGTACGGTCTCTCTCTCTCTTATGTCCGTATAGGAATATAATATCTGGATGGTGACATGTTATACAGGCCAGTATTAACAAACTCTGAAATGTGAAAGTGTTACCTTAAGTTTCTTAGCATTGGTGGAGCCCAGGAGGGAAAGTACAGTGAGGAGCAACAAGCGCGCCATCTCAACTACTGTTTCATAGAGACACTGACGTACCAACACCTTTATATATCAGTGGCCCTCTCACCTGCCAACATCTTACGTCATTTATCTGGGAAAATATGATACATTATCCACGTGATTGTTGCTCCCGCGGTAGTTGAATAAGCACAAGTACCCTTATATATATATAATGCTATACCCGGTAAATGTACGGTATACTATAGATACAGATTGAGGTGTGTGTGTGTTCTTTTTATTCTTGGTGAATACTGAAAAGTATCAATAAAAAGTCCTAAATTTTCTAATTTCGTGGGGCAATTCCGCTTTTAGAAGATCCCATTAATACGAAGCATAGTACATTTTCTTGGCCGGTTCTGTTGGCGTGCGGGGTTCTTGTCTGAAAAATCTGGCAACTGTTGTCAGCTGATCACACCACTTGTCGTTTTCTGGTATCATACAAAATTATCTTATGGTACCAACTTGCCAAATGTGGTTTCATGTATCACTAATAAAATTATATTGCATTTTTTACACACACACACACACACCGATGTCTCCATGACCCCGTGAGCTCCTTCATATCAACACCTACGGACGAGTTACTGAACCACGTGTCCTATGTGACCTGACACAGTATGGCAAGAGACCAGCCCGTGCCATGAACTGTAAACTATAATAATTTGTATGTTCAATTCATGTTCCTTCTTTCAGTAATGAAAGCTTTTGTTAAACGACCCACCCACCCCACGTCTTTGTATACAAGTCATTTTTGTCTTATGTATATTTTCAGCCTTCGGGCTGCAGAACTTCAATAAATCGTTATTATTATTAAACACGAGTCCATTTCCTGCTGTATTCATTAACACTTGCATGCCGAAAGTATAAATTAGTTTCTGTAGGTATCGCCAGATAGTACAACTTCTCATTCACTTTATCTTTGGAAAATATTTTTAAAAATATACATATTAAGTGGTAGTGGCCTCGACGCCTCCCAGGATTACATATAGCTTAGGGCCTCAACATGGCTTAATCCGGCCCTGGTTATAACAACAATCAATTATAAGAATACACAGTAAATGCTGGGGGTACAAGGCCTAATACTGGACTTGCACTGACCTCGTTTCTGGAGAAATGTGGTTTTTCTGCCTTCGTAAAGAGGAACTCTTTTGTGGCTGTGGTTCCCGATCGTCGAATAAGGTGGTTTAGACTTTAGAGTGTAGTTGCCTCGTTACCTTCTATAACTTTCTGTACAATAACCGTGAGAATATCTGAAGAATAAAACGGGTTTCTTAGATCTAATTCCTAACAAAGTTAATTTTAACCTCCAGTTACGTTAATCTTTAAATAGTGTTATCAAGGGTTTCTCTACAGCTGTAACTGCATTACTACTAACAGTTGGCATTGTAATAACTATACGCAACAAAAATAAATAATTTTTCACATGACAACTCATCTCCCTCGTCAGTCATTATACCAGAATACTTTATCGTCTTCAGTGTAAATTCGAACCCTGACGTTACAAGCTTTAGGGAGCTGAATCAGAGGTAGCAAAGATAAATATTTTCAATGTTCAGATAAAAGTTCACGAGAATAATATAATTGTTCAGTTTTAATCCCCTACAATGAAGCCTTTGATTTCCTTGAATTCAAAACACCAAAAACTATTTCAATATATATGAAAAACATAAGTCGAAAATTAGAGCCAGAAATATCTTAAAACTATGAAGACTATATTAGAGCAAGTTAATTATTGAAGAACATATCGTAAACCGGTATTATAAATTTGTATTACTCCGTCAAAAACTTGATGAAAAATGGGAGGTTGAATGGCCTCAGATCTCGCCTGGATTTATTGATAAGTGGAAGAATGTACAGTACTTTAATGGAATCTAACCTAACAATTTGACCAAACCTAGCTTAGCTTAGCTTAACTTAACTTGACTTAACCTAACCTAACCTTAACTCTGCAACAGATGTTCACATGCATCAGCTGCAAAAGTTCCCCCGTGTTATTGAAAGTCACACACGGACCACGGGATTCTCAGGCGACATGGGAAGATAGCACACACAAGGTCAATGTAGACAGGTCGGACGGACAGAGGTCTAGTTTTCGCTCCCTCTGCGCATTGACGTCACCGGAACTATAGCTGGCTGGCCTGCTCCCTCCCTTCTGACTAGTCTGCCTATCTTTACAGTAGCATCATCATAACCCCGTTTCCCATATCCTGGTATAGGGAGGTTTAGCTCGGAAAGGAGAAAGATGTAGCTATAGTAAGAGAGGCTATCTAAAAGCGTGTCAAAGGATCTGGCCACTTTCGTCCCTTCATTGTGGAGGAAAGGACAACTAGCATTATTTGAATATTCTTACTAATTTCCTGAAATTCCTACGCATTTCAGTGTAATTTATCTGTGCACTAGAGTTCATAACTACCTCCTCTGAAATGTTTGTGTATATGTATCTAAAAGGGGAATAAATATCATGATAACTTGTATTTTATTTACAAATAAAGGTTATAAATAAACAAATATGATTTACATCAACTGTAACCGAAGACAATCTGTTTTTCCCCCTTATCATTTTTATATTTTCATAAATTTTCTATTTTCACTTCTGAAATTTTGTTTTTCCTATTTATCCTAATTCTGCTGTTCAGTTCCGAATTTTAAAGAACAGATTTTGTCAAAGAATGATAAAACATCCTGGGGTACATCAACTCTCTATCTCAGACAATTGTTTTGAAACGGTCTTTCCTCCTTACGACTGTCCCCATGTACAGCCTTAAATACGTCTCATAATGGTTAATAGTGTCAGAAGGAACATACAGTTCACCTCGGTTTATTTCTTCTGTCCATGTTTTAGTCAAGGAGGTGCACTCAGTGGCTTTCTGGCCTAAGTGAGGGCACTTCACGCAAAACTTTCTTACAATATAGCCACCAACGTACCTAAGAGCTTCCTCTTCTATGACTAAATCTATTGCTTTACCTGTGTTTTTGTCAGGGTTTATACACTCCTAGTTTATCATCAAACTCACCATTTAACTCTTTTTTTCTACTTCATTGCCAATATCCAAGTCTTTGAAACAACAGTTCTACTGCCAGCTCTGTCATTGAAACGTGTATCATTCGTTTGTCAAGACCAATATTTCTTGACAAGCGGTCTAAATTATCATTAGTTGTGTTAAATTTCTCAGAAATTAGTGAAACGTCTTTTCCCAGGAGTAACTTCTTGTGCCTGAACTTAAAATTCACAGCATTTGGATGGTTGTAGGTTCCATACATCTGTCTTATGCACCCAAACAAATGCTCCAGATAATCTTCGTTTAGTTTTCTAGTTAGAATGAATTCAAGATTAAAAGACTTCTGGAGCATTTTGCACAACCCCATAAGTGATCGACATTTCAGGTCATCTCTGTAATCACGTTTCTTAAAATGAATTGAGCACACCACTGTACTGTCTGCATTGATGCCATCAACTCGGCAACAGGAATAAATCCACCGCGGTCTCAATTATTTTTCCTTTGGAGAGCGGAAATATTTAATGTTTGATCCTGCTTTTTTTTTCTTGTGTTATAGCATCCATATACTTAGCAATTGTTCGACATATCTGCCGCATTGAAGCCAGTTCAATGAAAATATACCACGTCACAAAATATTATATTGATTGCCTCAGACAGTGGTGTACACACAAATGGCCCGGATCAGACTGGGTCAACTTGTCAAGGCGACGCAGGCAGGGTGGATCAGCTGACGTCATCACTCCCGCCCACCTCGTCCGTACCTCACCTGCGCACCGTCAGACCCAAAGACTGTATACTCAAGACAGGGACGAGTAAAATAGTCTTTTAATACTAGCTGGGATCTCAAGGAACAGTGACGTCATTATGTAGTCCAAAAATGGCGCTGCAGTTGTACTTCTGTGACGTCAAGTTGTCGTCTGCAGGTTTTCAAAATCTTGGACGACAGCTAAGAACAGCCAAGACTTCAAATTAATCAGAGGCAGCATCTTCATCAGTCACTCGGACTCACTTGATACGAATTTGACAGGTGTCGCAGACGGCAAAATGCCATCGACATTCCCAGAATATACGAGAAGACCTTTGTGGAATTTTACAGAACATAAGAATGGAGGAAACTGCAGCGGGCCTATTGGCCCATACTGGGCAGTCCCATTTACACCCAACCCCTATTGCTCTTATAAACATCCAACCTATGTTTGAAGCTATCCAGCGGATTCGAGTTAATGATATTTGGTAACTTGTTCCATTCATCCACTACGGTTTCCAAACCAGCGTTTACCTACTTTGCGCCTAAATCTAAATTTGTCTAATTTAAAACCATTGTTATGAGTTCGCTCCTGGTTGGATAGTTTGAGTACCTTTGTAATGTCCCCTTTGTTTAGCCCTGACTTCCATTTATAAACCTCTATCATGTCGCCCCTCGCTCTACGTCTCTCCAGGGAGTACAAATTAAGATGCTTTAACCTCAAGGTTCCTAATGCCCGGTATTAGTTTTGTCATTCTCCTCTGGATTCTTTTCAAGGATTCTATATCCATTCTGTAATACGGTGACCAAAACTGAACTGCGTAATCCAGGTGAGGTCTCACAAGCGCAAGATATAATCTTAAGATGACCTCGCTAGTCTTGTAACTAACATACCTTTGTATGAACCCAAGTACTTTATTAGCCTTGTTACGAGCAAAAAACATCGTTTACTTGGCTCAAGATTCCTACTTATCATTACTCCTAAATCTCTCTCGCAGTCGGATTTCTCAATGGCATCGTTGTTCATCTGGTTATCGAGTGTGCACTCACCATTTTTCACACTCAAATTTTGGGAGTACTTCAAGGCTGCTTCACAATGCATGCCCAGAACAGAATTTGGAAGGTTAGTGAAAACTGCAAACACAAATTGCTACAATAGCAGAAGTTTCTACAGTTAATTACAATTTTAGCAATGATGCAATCATACTGTATAGTGACTACAATATTTTGTTATGAAATCCTTGAAATCCTCTCATCCATTAGGAAATGGCATTAGATCATGCATCAATATTTCTCATATTTAAGTGCTACTGTGAGGAAAAATCTCTAGTGCTGATGCAGCACTAAAGATTTAGTAAAGTTGGGATCAATAAATAAATAATTAAATCAAGTTTGTCACTAGAAATTACAAAGTTACTTACAAATTGACACAAACATTTGTTGCAGCTGTTAAAAATATCACAATAAATCATTTGATCCAGTGTGAAAATGGGAACCGTGTAGAAGACTCAACACCAATGCCAACATATATTAATATCTGTAGTTCAAGGGAAATTGAATTTAAACAATATTTTCATCGATCAAATAAAGCTAATATTCACACTCCAGAGAAGGATTCTGAAGAAGTCTCTTACAAGTTAGCTAGTTTACTTAATGTCGGGTCCACCCGTAGAGGCCAACTCGTAACAAAAGTAAATAGTCGATTGATTGATACGTTTATTGAGATACAAAAAACATTAATACATCTCAAAGGGATGAAGTGACATAAGTCATCCCCACCCCAGTCCAGGAATGTCCCTCTCAGGACTCACATAAATCCCTAACATTTCATATAATCAGTTATATACATACATAGTTATATTCTAGATGCAAAATTTCTATATTTCTTTAATATTTCATCTATTTTCCTATTTTCAAACATCCACTCTATTTGCATGGGGACATTATTTATACGGGCATATCTATATACATTAAGCAATGGGCATTCCAGTATATTATGTGGCAGGGTATGGGATCTGGGTGTTCTACAAACTCTACATTCTTTATCCTGTTCACTTCTCTCAGCTCCAAGTTCCCAATAATATTTATATCCTAATCTTAACCTCGTATACACTGAATCTTTCCACCTACACCCATCTTTCCCTTATGAAAATTTTGCGTTCATGAGAACATGGTAATGTTTCATTGTTTCACTTTCCTCGTATATTTCATTCCTTGTGAAATTATCTTCTATTGATTGTATTTTCCGTAATTCGCTCCTTAATTGTTTCAAGGTTTTAGTACACATGTCGATCTCGGCCTTTTCCGTGGCTCTTTTTGCCATTATATCTACTGCTTCATTAAGACCAATGCCTACATGTGAAGGGACCCATACAAATTGAACATTATGGCCATTTTTCCTTATTGTATTTACTAATTTTCTACATGAACCAATAATGTGCTCAAAGACTGGACTCCCACTGTTCAAAGAATCCAAAGCTGCCCTACTATCAACAAAAAAATATGCATCTTTATACATATTTACAACATTTTCCAATCCTACTAAGATTGCATATAACTCAGCTTGTGTTGATATAAAACTGCTCAACCAAAGTCCAATTTTGATGTCATCATTTCCTTGTTCTGTGTACTGTCTTATAAGGATCCCACACCCTGCCCTGCCACTTGACATAACTGAACCGTCACAATATACATGCAATGTGTTTATTTTAGGCAAATTACTAATCTTATTCCCATATAACGCCCTTAACTGTCCTGGTTCATGTAATGATTTCTTCTTTGTGAGAGGCACTATGTCTAACTCTACTTCTCGTTCTTCCCAGGGTGGATTCTTACAACTCTTCTGAACAGCTGTACACCAGTCTGCCATATTACATTTTTTAATAATATTTACTAATCCATTCATGTATCCTCTCTTACCTTGCCTGCAGAAGGTCCATTTATCTTTTAAACCATCATTTATATCTTGTACAAATTTACCCCCACTGTTCCCTCTCATTAATCGAACTGCTGCAACTGTATTAATTTCATTGACCCTCTGTGAAATGCTCTGTAACCCTAGTTCCATTTTCATTATCTCAATCATTGCATTCTTTTGACACCCTAAAATTATTCTCATTGCTTCATTTTGCATGATCTCAATCTTCCGTAGCCTTCCTTCACCAGTACAAGAGAGGACAGGTGCTGCATAGTCTATAAGTGATCTGATGGTAGAAATACACATCATTCTCAGTATGGGTACCCCAGCTCCTTTACCACAACATGCTAGAGCCTTCAAGGGCTGTAATCTTGCTCTACATTGAGTGAGGACATGATGTATTTCTGCCTCTTTACTTTCACTAGTAAAGCCAATATACATTCCTAAATATTTATACATTGACACTCAACAATTTTTCCATTTAGAAAAACGGATTCAGTTCCTCTTCCTTTACATTCACACTTGAGTAAATAGTTTAAGAAAGATTCCAGGGGAAAGGAAGAGTTTTTAATATTTAATAACAATAATGACTAATTATAAAGACAAATCTTAACCGCTAGCCCTAAACCAGTGCCGGAGTTTTTAATATTTAATAACACTAGTAATAAATAATAAAGACAAATCCTAACCGCTAACCCAACACCAGTGCCCTAACTAAACATATAAATACCCTAACTAGATACAAAAACTTAAGCCACCTACTTCTCCCTGCGATGAATGTTACGGTACGTGGTATGATTAAGGCGGTCACTTGAAGGGCAGCAACCCGGGGAAGGTGGAGGACCTTAGGGCGAGTCACTCTTCCAGGACAGTGGATGAGAGTGAACTGCTGTTCAGGGTGATACAAGTCCCTCGTCACCTTGGTGGCTCACGGGAGAGGCTAGGAAGACGTGTTCGTGATATTATTGGGCTGGCGACTCTTGCTCCAACGTCGTGATACGGCAAGGAAGTGTTGTTAATTGCCGACCACCAGATGGCGTTGACCCATGCGGAGGGACGTGACAAGTCCAAGAAATTCCGCCAGAATATTTTTGCCAGGACAGAGATTTAAGTGCACACTGCTTAAATACAGCTGTTAATAATACATTAAGACATGATAGTTTTACAGAAAAAAAATGATGAATTTGACAATTTCGCACTTGCTAGCCACAAAGATTCTTCTAATCTAAAGAGGATAGATATTGGCAGCTACTTTTCCTCATTTGACACATAAATGATGAGAATGCCATAACAATTGATTTTTTTCCAGTGAACCAGCCCCAGATCTTAAGGAAAATGCCGTAACTTATATTACAAGTTACGCGTACCACAAGTCATCCTTGTGAAACATGTAAATTCCAGATAATTGATCATCCTCCAAGAGCTTCAAAAACTAATAATATATTTTAAGATGCTAAAGTAAATGCAGTAATTCTTATTTATCTTATCCTAGGCAAGAAATGGTAATTTAATTACAGATTATAAAAATATGTTCCAATTACAAATTGACCATCACATGTATAAAGTTAATTATTAAACGGCAAATTTCGTTAAGGAACTTTCAGGTGTTCATATAGGTTTGAATTTATGCCATGGTATAAAGGAAAAGTTCATTGATATATTCTTGATGATGAAAATTTATCATTATATTAAAATATAAACGTCATGAGATTAATCCTTCATCAGCCACACCTGCCAAGAAACACGTGACATTTTATATGGTAACACGTCAGTGTCATTGTTTTTATAACATATTATTTTGTATTACGTTTAATGCATGTTTCCGAGCCCATTTTCTGTTCTTTTTGTTTTTTAATGAGTTTTCCTTTTGTTTGATACAATTTTGTTAAACATTTTTATCATTTGTTTTACACTACAACATGCAGTTGTGTCTTTGCTTTGCTTGCTTGTTTTCCTTCATAATACAGTATATATATATATATATATATATATATATATATATATATATATATATATATATATATATATATATATATATAGATCCACAATGAAAAGGTGTTTAATAAGGTCACCCTGTATATTTAAGCCTCTCTCTGTCCATGTAATCCAGTTGCCTCTGAAGATGTCTTGAATAAAAACGAAAGCTAAGGTGCTCCGTTGTTCCCTTTTCTTTGTGTGATTTTATCAAAATATATATATATATATATATATATATATATATATATATATATATATATATATATATATATATATATATATATATATATATATATATATATATATATATACATATATATAGTGCATGATTAATAATTAATAATATTAATTTTTAATAATTAATGTTAATTTTTATGGAAATGTGAAAACTTGCATGTATCATGTTAGATGAAATATTATAATACATGACTAACCAAGACACAACGTGAATTTTTGGTTTTGTGTTTGTTTATTTCAATAAAGATAAACAATAAGAATGCCTCTTAATAGACAAGAACTCTATTGAAAGCAAGGTCATTTATTCCCCAAATTTATGAAACGGCATAGCAGGTGATTCATCACTTGCGGTAAGTGTATGATAAGCACGAGAAAAGATTTTCTTTATTATAATTTCTGAACTCAACTAAGATCTTGAGGCAATGGATTCTCTTTATATGTATACATACATGCATACGTAAATGAAGATTGGTGTGTCTAAAATAAATAGACAACGTAAAAAATGTACTTATGACGTCACATCAACTTCTATGACGTCACGAATAGCTTTTGGACGCAGCCAATAGATGGCGCTATTGCTGAGGTATCTGGCAACAGAGCTGTACACACATTTCATATATTTTAGCTCGAACTTTCTTATCTTGAGTAGAGTATCTTTGGTCCGACCGTCCAACCTCTCTACAATGAACTTGATAACACAATAGGGCGCAGCATCCACAGACCTTACCGTCGTGACTCTAAAAATTATTCATGGATTATTCATATCTACATTTTTAATAAAGTGTTAAGTACTCTAATGACGTGTTCTAACCTAACCTTGGAGGAAATTAAAATGCTTGCGCCTCTCTGTGATCTCAATGACATAATTAACATCCCGAACACACACTGTACTACACGATAAGGACCAGAGGACTGAAGAGGTTGCTTTGGCAAGGGTAGCAGGGTTAAGACCTCATCACCTGCCTTAAAAATCCGAACTTATTTTTCATACTCTCCTGAGCCTTAATTTAAGAACTTAGGCAGCATCCTTCTCACTCATCCAGCACTCCTTAGGGACCTTTGAGGGTCCTATAATGTCATGTCTATATATAAATCAATTGAAAGAGGGTAAATCTTAAGCTTTTCTGTGCACTGTCCCTCACAGAGAACGTGTTGGTGGTGCGTGACATCACCAAGATATGGCCCTGGTTCACGTTTTCCACCTCTTTCGGGATCTTGAATGTTTCGGTGAGATCTGCCCTATTGTGCCTTGTCTGAAGGGTTGTTAGTCCTAAGGCACTCGGTCTATTTGGATAGTTAAGATGACATAGTTACCGAATCATCTTAGTTTCTTCGTGGTATCTTTACTAGGGATGCTACCATCCCCGTGTGTGTGTGTGGGGGGGGGGGGGTAAGGATAATTTACGTTCATGTATACTTAATCAAAGAAAAAACTGTAAATTAATAACATCATTACTAACCCAGCTATTCAGTGATAGCAAACGACATATCTAGAATTAAATGAATTGTTTACCATGAAGTGGATATGTTAATTTAAGTAAAAGTAAAACTAGACAAACACTGGGCGGCAGGAAGACAGTCACTGATACGCTGACCGACCGTGACTCATGGACATCGGCGTGTGCACGTGTTGTAGCTTTTTGCCTCTTGTGTATTGTTTACTTGAGGTAGAATATTTTGTTTTCCCATTTTATATCACTGAACTTTAAATGATCTATATTAAAAAATGATACGTGGCTGCCCTGCTAGAGGTTACAACCTCAAGTTAGCCCATGGGTACGAGAGGTCCCTCTCTGTGCTGAATAAAATAGTCTGGCGTTAGCTTAAAAAAATATTAAAAGTAACGTCCGGCATAAAGGGGTCAGTGGATAGTTTATTAGTAGAGATATTTGGTTATAGAAGCGATTAGTGCAGATCGTCAGAACTAATTTCTTTATAGAAGGGCTTGTGAAGTCTTGGAATAACCTGCCAGAGAATGTTGTGACAGTACCAGGAGTGAGTTCCTTTATGACCTCCAAACGGTTAGTTAGCTCATAAGTGGTGAAATGATAAATACATAATAATAGTAATAATAATAACAGCAAAAACAACAACAATAATAATAATAATAATAATAATAATAATAATAACAGCAAAAACAACAACAATAATAATAATAATAATAATAATAATAAATAAAACACTGGTACAGTACATGTTCGGGTCATCCAAGAACCCGTACGTCTGCATGCCTGCGAAACAGAGAACTGCCTGATCGTCAGTCAATTGATAAGAGTCTTAGAGGGTAAGTGTAAGCAATATTTATAAACAGAGATGTGGGAACCATAAAAATACTGTACAGTACAAATATAATGGTCCGGTTTAAAGCATAGGCGCTTTTAAACTATGTACCAAAATAAATGCATGTTTCAATATTTTTCATCCGTCTCATAATGTTTCACACAATGTGGACAGATAATTTTTTGAAATACCGTAACTTGGTAAAAAAAAAAATTCTTTCAGGAGGGATCCGATGAATTCCGAACTGAACAATCCTGTTGTCACGCTAAGGTTGGTAGGCGTGATAGGAAGACATTTCCTACTTATTATAGTAAGCCTAATTTAGTTATTTCATCCGAAAAATAAAATTAGTTCGTTGCAAAATGGTTGACGAATAACAGTATCATATTCAATTTCTACCCCTTAGGGTCTTCGGATCACAATCTAATCTGTATTAAATCAAACTGGCACGACCACCTACCCCACCCGCCTCTAAACGTTAACTGTGGCACTATAGGAGGGCAAACTGGCAATCCTTGCGAGAATTTTTCACCGACTTTCCTTGGGATGAATGTTACTTTTCTACTCGGGACACCTCGGTATGTGCAGACAGCATTGCTGGGGTTATACAGGGTGGTATGAGTGCATTTACCCCATCATCTACCAAGACTTTCACTCTACAATCATGGTTTGATCGCTCCCGTTCTCTTGCATGCAGGGAGAGAGATAGGGCGTATCAAGTTATGAAACTATCTCCTTCTGTTACTCACTCCTCTTTCATTACCTCTAGCAATCGTTGTAAGGTTATTCTTCGTAGGGCCAAGCGGAATTTTATTTAAAAAAAAAGACAGCTGACCTGACTAACTCTCCTTCTAGTAAATATTTCTGGTCCCTAACCAAAAAAAAATCTGTAATAACTTTTGCACTCCCTCTTTTCCTTCTCTCTTCCGACCTGACAACTCTATAGCCAACTCTCCCCCTGATAAAGCCAATTTCATTGGCACCTTATTTTCCTCTAACTCCACCTTAGACGACTCGAACTCTACCCCTCCTACTCCTGCTCCTCTTACTGAACCTATGCACCTTCCTATAATCTCGAATCGTATAGTGTTGCTGGTGTGTTAGTTTGGATGTGAGTAATAGGTCAACGTTCGGGGCGCATGCGCAGTATAGTAAACGGTACATATCTCTGCAGGGGTTTATACTACGTATCTCCTTACCAAATTTCAATTTTATCTTCAAAACTGTGATCGGATATCACAAACAGACGCGAGCAGCAATATGGACCTTGTTGTTGGCATTCTTGATTATAAAATCTTAAGAGAAATCAACAGCCTCAGAGCCGATCAGTGGCGAAGAGGACGAAAGTAACAGTAACTCCGTCTTTTGTTAGCACCCCACGAGAGCTTATTGCTATTATTTGTTCTCCAATATGCTGAAAGAAACTACGTATTCCTAAATTAAAGTTAATTTTGTCATACGTGTTTGTGTTTAGTTATATCAGTATTTAACACTGGGGATTTTCATTAATATTTTTTTTTCTAAAGTTATTAATGCAACAACAAATAAAACCTTGAGAGTGTAGCCGTAGTGCAGATAGAAGAGTGAGAAGCACAGTAATAGCCACGCTCACCAGTCGACCTTCAGATCTCGTAGGGGATGTGGCGTTACGCGAACGCAGCAGGAGTTTGCCCCATCCTTGTTATTTTCCATTATTGTGTACTGTGATTTTTAGCTACTTAAGCGATTATTTTTATTAGAATCCTAATGGGTTGAACACGCTCTTGATAATTCAAGATTAATGGAAAAATATTAGTGTTTATCGGGAGGATATCTCAGCTTTACAGCACAACAAACTAACTAGTCCTTCTCAACACCGCTGCCATGGTACGTAAAATGTTTGTATGTTGTCATAACATGGTGAAATACCCAGCTTACCCTGTAGTGTGTTTGGCCTATTCTCTTTAGTATCTGTCTTTCAACTCTTTACAAAGTACTAGGGGATGGGGAAACAAAAACTGTATCTTATAAAAATAAAGTTTATTCTATAGAACAATCAGCGGAGTGCTGGAAGCTGTAGTTGAGTCTGGAGTAGCTTGGTGGGTGAGCCGTGAGCTGCTTGTAGATGGTGGAGAAACGTTTGTAGAAATCTTGATCCGCTGGTGCGTAGATTGGTGGTGGAGTTTGGAGGGACTTGGGGGGGGGGTTGGTGGAGAGTGCAAGTAAAGATAGAAAGGGGGAAAACAAGGGAAGGTTTGACAGAACTAGAGGCTCAACAAAGAGTGAGGGGAGATATGATAGAAGTATTTAAGTGGGTGAAAGGAATCAATAAAGGAGATATAGATAAAGAAACAAAGTTCTTATAATATTCGAGCAGGATAGGACTGTAAGCAACGGATTTAAGTTGGATAAGTTTAGGTTTAGGAGGGAGATAGGAAAGAACTGGTTCACAAATAGGGTGGTAGACGAGTGGAACAAGCTTAGCAACTTTGTAGGAAGTGTTGGAATGTTGGAAAGTTTTAAAATGAGGCTAGATAGATTCATGGATGATAGAAAGTGGTTGTAACTTGACAGGAGCTGCCATGCACACAGGCCAACCGGCCTATTGCAGACTCCTTATTTTCTTATGTTCTAACCCAAGTGCTCCTGACAGCTTATGTTTGTGGTTTAGCCAAGTTTGTCTTGGTAGTTTGAAATTCATATAGCTGTTCTTGTGTGTTTGGTTTTGTTAATCAATTGTTACATCGTGTAGATTAATTATTCTTGTGTTCTTGTCTCCTGCTCAATGTTGGGGAGTCTAGTTCAGGTACTTGTGTTCTGAATAGATCCTCCCATCTTTTGATTGCAAAAGTAATTCGCCTGCTTCTTCTATCCTTTCTTCGATTGGCCCTATGTCTTTGGCTTGCGTGTGAAAGTGTGTTGATTGGTTCCATTTTTGCTCTCCGATGTAGTCTGGCGTTGGAGATCATGTCAGGGAATCTTGTGTTGTATAATATACAACATAAGTAGAGCATTAAGGAACATATTATGTTCCTTAATGCTCTACTTTGTATTACTTAAAGTTTCTTCACATGACTCATTTGTTAATTACTGCAGGCAGGGGTATAGGTGGATACACTAGGACGGATTTGCAGTACACAGCCTTTTCTTGTTGTTCGAGGTCAGGTTCTTGAATTTTTAAATTTAGTTAACATTCTTATTGGACTGTATTTCCATTTTTTCCTTCATATATGTTTAGTATCTAGCTGTAGTTACTTTTAGTCCTAGTACTGTTCTTTGCGTGGTGCAAGGAATTAATTCACCATTTACTGTGATGGGGTGTCTTTTTTTTTTTACGGGGATCAGCCCACCCGCTCACTGACCCACATCGGGGCCAGGAATAATAATAATAATAATAATAATAATAATAATAATAATAATAATAATAATAATAATAATAATAATAATAATAATAATAATAATAATAATAATAATAATTATAATTATAATAATAATAATAATAATAATAATAATAATAATAATAATAAATAATAATAATAATAATAATAATTCATAGTAAATAATTTTTTAATAAAAATAATAATAATAAAAATAATAATAATAATAACTGCAATAGTAAAATAATAATAAAGAACCATAAACATAAAAATTAAAAAAGATCAAAAGTGAGAAACAATATACTGTATGTATGTTGTGTTGTCAATAGTAAAAGAAACAATTGAGACCCTGCAATTGTGGGTAAATGAGGCAGAAAGTCAGACCAGCAACCTGGGACTTGGTCACAATTTTCGTGTTGCCATATGGCAGCAGGGTCTACCATTAGACAACACATTATGCTTCCAATATCTTCCCAGGCGGTAGTACCTCCCCGTTTGATAGCTGCCTACTACCTATGGGTATAACTTTGAATTTATTAGTATTGGTTTGAATTTTCCATTTATGTTCACGTTGATTTATTATTTCAGTTGCATTTGCTGTGCCATTGTTGCTGTTAATTTCCCTGGAGATGCTATAATTTGGGTGATGTCATCTACAAATGCTATAAACTCTGAATAGGGAGCTGGTTCGGGTGTATCAGAGGTGTAATACTATAAGTGGGCGAGAGAACACTGCCTTGTGACACACCACTTTCTACCTCTATTAGTTGTCCTATGATGTTTCCTATTTGAATTTGCGTTGTGCGGTCATCTAGAAAGTCGCACCGTGTTTTGTTTTTCTAATAGGGAGGGAAAATTACCTGTAGGAATTTCTACTTCAGACATGTGTGCCCGACTTTGTCAAATGCTTTCCTAACGTCAAGAAGGACTACGTTTGATTAGTTCAGTTATGCTGTTTTTTACTGGTTAAGCTTTCGGTGATAATAGCCAGTGCAGTGTCTGTTCCTCTCCCCTTCGTGAAGCCATGTTGTCGTGGGTTTGTCTTGTTTTTGCTTTTTTATTTAAACAATTGATTACATGGGGATCACTGACAAGGTTCTAGCCTAATCACATGATAACTGGTTTAAAGAAAAATTTGGGTAAAAACTATCCTCTCTGTAAAGCCTTCCCCAGGATTGTTACAATAAATTATCATACACTACATAGTTAAGGACATTAGATTAATTAAAGCCACTATAAATATAATGATGTAGACACAGTAGATAGTATTTTAGAAAAAAATACATAATAATATACATTAAAAATTGTAGACCTCAACTGACGTGCTGTGGACAGACGAGTAAGTCAGGTTCGTAGAAGAATCACCGGAGTTGGGAGAGTTGCTCGCCATCTTGACCTGTTGGGTAGTCCTCTTCCCGACATCCGGTGTGGTCGCTGTGAAGAAGTTCCACAGTCGTGAAACTCTGGCCTTGAAGGTCCTGTGATGCTGACTGGTTTGTAACCTCGGCGCCTCCACCAGCTGGACGCTCGACAGCACCGTCCTCGTCTTCCTCTGCGCAGCTCATAGGAGCAGCCTGAGTCCCACCAGGTGAGACACCACTTGGATCTAGGCCTTGTGGAACACCGTCAAGTCCACCACATCAGTCGCAAGGCTTGCCTCTGTATCTTGTACAGTTTTCCGTTGAGGGACGATGAGGGAAGGAGCGCTGGAAATCCATGACAGGGATGAGTACTCTAAATAAGGCCTTATCTGGGCCTTATAGAGCGTCAGAATCCCATTGTGGTCAAGAAATCTAGTCAACCTTCTCAGGGCAGATAACCCGAGTGAGGCCTTGCAGGCGCAATTGTGTTTGTGTCTTTGTTTTGCTTTATGGGGGTTGTTTTGTGTGTGTTTGTGTTTTCGTAAATGTGTTTGTTTTTTGCGTGTTCTTTGCGTGTGGCAGAAACAGACGTGAACGTGATCTGCCCTACTTGATGGGTGTGGGTGTGGGTGTGAAGGAGATGTGCCTCTTATAGCAGAGGTGGAGGGTAATGGGGTAGATGTCTCGTCGGGGTGACTCTCCGTCCTCCTCCATTGACGGTATAAGTCTCTCAACACCATTTGTTTTATTTTGTTTTGGGGGTTGGAGAGTGAGAAGGGCTAGGTATCCTTCCCCTTTGTCTGGCTTGTGGGTGGCTGCGCTACCATATTGTTTAGGGCGTCTGTGGTGGGGGATAGGTTTATTGGTGATCTAGTGCTTACTTCCGGTCTTACTTCCGGTGGACGTGTATATAAGCTCAGCCTCGCCGTGAAAGGCATTGTGAAGAACAAGACCCACTTTACACATATATGTGAACAAATAACACCACCATCTAACAAACATAAATTAACACCCATTACAATAATGAATACCTAGCTAGCTTAGCTCCTCCCCCCACCCCCCGACCCCTCCACCTGCCTCCCTTGAGCGGGCGGGCGTGTGCTGCATGCAGCCACCATCCCAACATATCAACTCGTCTCCGCTAGGTGGACAGCCCACCTGCTATCTCCCCCACCTACTTTTCTTCCTGTTTCTATGCTTTACTTCTCTCTCTCCTCTCCTTTCCCAGTGCAAAGTCATTTGCCACTTTCCCTCATTATCATCATCATCATCAAAGGCATTCTACGGAGAGCTCTCAAACAGACAAGACCTCCTCTCTAGCTCACCACACAGCAACTCCCTAGGGATGTGTTGGTACAGTACAGTGGTACAGGGATGTGTTGGTACAGTACAGTGGTACAGGGATGTGTTGGTACAGTACAGTAGTACAGGGTGTGTGGGTGGTAGAGTACAGTAGTACAGGGACAAGTAAGTGTACAGGGAAGTAGTACAGGGATGTTGGTACAGTACAGTAGTAAGGGACATGTTGGACAGTACAGTAGTACAGGGATGTGTTGGCACAGTACAGTAGTACAGGGATGTGTTGGCAGTACAGCAGTGTACAGGGATGTGTTGGTACAGTACAGTAGTACAGGGATGTGCTGGTACAGTACAGTAGTACAGGGATGTGTTGGTACAGTACAGTAGTACAGGGATGTGTTGGACAGTACAGTAGTACAGGACGTGTTGGTACAGTACAGTAGTACAGGGATGTGTTTGTTACAGTACAGTAGTACAGGGATGTGTTGGTAGAGTACAGTAGTACAGGGATGTGTTGGTAGAGTACAGTAGTACAGGGATGTGTTGTAGAGTACAGTAGTACAGGGATGTGTTGGTACAGTACAGTAATACAGGGGATGTGTTAGTACAGTAGTACAGGGATGTGTTAGTACAGTACACAGTACAGGGATGTGTTGGTACAGTGCAGTAGTACAGGGATGTGTTGGTACAGTATAGAGTAGCAGGGATGTGTTGGTACAGTAGTAGTTCAGGGATGTGTTGGTACAGTACAGTAGGACAGGGATGTGTTGGTACAGTACAGTAGTACAGGGATGTGTTTGGTACAGTACACTAGTACAGGGATGTGTTGGTACAGTACAGTGGTACAGGGATGTGTTGGTAAGGCTATAGTACAGGGGTGTTGGTACAGTACAGTAGTATAGGGATGTTGTAGAGTACAGTAGGCAAGGGGATGTGTGCAGTACAGCAGTACAGGGATGTGTTGGTAGAGTACAGTAGTACAGGGATGTGTTGGTGTACAGTACAGTGATACAGAGATGTGTTGGTACAGTACAGGGATGTACAGAGTACAGTAGTAGCAGGAATGTGTTGGTACAGTACAGTAGTCACAGGGATATGTTGGCAGTAACAGTTGATGTGTTGGTACAGTACAGTAGTACAGGGATGTGTTGGTACAGTGCAGTAGTACACGGATGTGTTGGTACAATACATTAGTACAGGGATGTGTTGGTACAGTACAGTAATACAGGGATGTGTTAGTACAGTAGTACAGGGATGTGTTAGTACAGTACACAGTAGTACAGGGATGTGTTGGTACAGTAGAGTAGTACAGGGATGTGTTGGTACAGTACAGTAGTACAGGGATGTGTTGGTACAGCAGTAGTACAGGGATGTGTTGGTACAGTAGGTAGTCAGGGACTGGTACAGTAGAGTAGTTCAGGGATGTGTTGGTACAGTAGAGTAGTTCAGGGATGTGTTGGTACAGTAGAGTAGTTCAGGGATGTGTTGGTACAGTACATTAGTACAGGGATGTGTTGGTACAGTACACTAGTACAGGGATGTGTTGGTACAGTAGAGTAGTACAGGGATGTGTTGGTACAGTACAGTAATACAGGGATGTGTTGTTAGAGTACAGTAGTACAGGGATGTGTTGGTATAGTACAGTAGTACAGGGATGTGTTGGTATAGTACAGTAGTACAGGGATGTGTTGGTACAGTACAGTAGTGCAGGGATTTGTTGGTACAATACAATAGTACAGGGATGTGCTGGTACAGTACAGTAGTACAGGGATGTGCTGGTACAGTACAGTAGTACAGGGATGTGTTGGTACAGTACAGCAGTACTGGGATGTGTTGGTACAGTAGTACAGGGATGTGTTGGTACAGTACAGCAGTACTGGGATGTGTTGGTACAGTAGTACAGGGATGTGTTGGTACAGTACAGTAGTACACAGATGTGTTGGTACAGTATATTAGTACAGGGATGTGTTGGTACAGTACAGTAATACAGGGATGTGTTAATACAGTAGTACAGGGATGTGTTAGTACAGTAGTACAGGGATGTGTTGGTACAGTAGTAGTACAGGGATGTGTTGGTACAGTACAGTAGTACAGGGATGTGTTAGTACAGTAGTACAGGGATGTGTTGGTACAGTAGTAGTACAGGGATGTGTTGGTACAGTACAGTAGTACAGGGATGTGTTGGTACAGTACAGTAGTACAGGGATGTGTTAGTACAGTAGTACAGGGATGTGTTGGTACAGTAGTAGTACAGGGATGTGTTGGTACAGTACAGTAGTACAGGGATGTGTTGGTACAGTACAGTAGTACAGGGATGTGTTAGTACAGTAGTACAGGGATGTGTTGGTACAGTAGTAGTACAGGGATGTGTTGGTACAGTACAGTAGTACAGGGATGTGTTGGTACAGTACAGTAGTACAGGGATGTGTTAGTACAGTAGTACAGGGATGTGTTGGTACAGTAGTAGTACAGGGATGTGTTGGTACAGTACAGTAGTACAGGGATGTGTTGGTACAGTACAGTAGTACAGGGATGTTAGTACAGTAGTACATGGATGTGTTGGTATAGTACAGTAATAATAGTGACCATTTGGTAATTCAAGTTCAAAATTGTCACATACAGTACATGAATGAAGATGTCATAATTGTATTCTCCACCCACGAACACATTGCTATGGTCACAAAAATCAACTTTCTAGGTGTCCTAGAAGCAGAGATATTTTCATTTTGAAGCATTTACACACAATATTCTGCTTGGTAAACCTATTTTTAAGTTAAGGAGGGCAAACTACCATCACTGGCTATGTTACCAACTTTTACCCAAAAATGCTACCTACAACCACTTTTAGGGCTCTTTTGTGAATACATGCCTTGTCTATTAAATCTGCAAGGATTATTACTAGGTATGAAGATAACAGGTGGCCCTCAGAGAGCCCTCATGAGTCTGATGTGGCCCCCAACTTCAAAAGTTAGGCCTCAGTTGTAAACTTCGAGTGAACATATTATGGATACGTTTTATTTTTTACTCTTACTTTAGTATAGTGTACTTCACAAGTGGTAATTTTACTTCAACTTAAGTAACTGTCTGTCAAACTGCTTCTAATTTAGCACGAGTAATAAATTTCAGTACTTTTCACTTTCTCTCTCTCTGCTGTTCTTATAATGTTATTACTGCACTTCAACACCTATGGTCTTTAAGTGCATAACAAGGTTAGCAATTACACTATTCCATCAACAATTAAAATGTTGGATAAAACTCATCTCTATAAAACATTTACTACACATCGATCAGAGCAGTTTGATGTGCTGCTGTAGCACGAAGGTGCCTAATCTTCGGGAGATCCTGTGTTTTTTTTTTTTTCCTAATCTAATCATAAAAATATTTCAGAATCGATATCGAAGGCATTCGTTTCACAGCACGGAAACATACAGCAAGCCCCGTCTATTCTCCAGCTTCAAGAATTCATCAGTTATCCATGACAATGAGGATCAAAAAGAAAACACCCAACGGAAGAGACTTCTATCAGATTCTGCAATTATTCAGTTTACCAAGGCACGATCCTTCCCACGTGAGGCTCCTTGGGGATCAGAGCAAAAGATAGTGACTCCCGCCTACCATGAGCTTCCAATACAATCAGGCAGGTGGAAATATGGTTAAGTATTATCATACTCTGCTAGTTTTCATCTTTTCTCAGCTAGCTTTAGAAAAAGGTAATAATTATTGAAATTCCTGAAGATACATATTAGATTTTACTGATACTGTAAACGCCTTTGTACTGGACTAATTAAGTAGTAGAGTGGTCCTTCTCACAAATTTTCCTATTTCTGCTCCCAGGACAAGAGATAAAACATTCACTGTGCCCTGTTGAGACATTATTCTACTATGCGTGAAAAACGAATATACTGACATAGCTCACAAAACATTAATAAACAAATATGAGGTAACCAACTTGTTATACCATCCAAGGATTGAAGTTTACTGGCTTTAGTTTATCAACAAGATTAAGCATTTTTTTTTTGCCTTGTACCACCTCCACTTTCACTATAAAAAATAGCCTTGATGATGAAAATAATTTAAGTACCGCACACAAAACTGAAATAGCACCATAGTACACAATCTCTTGAGTTAATAACACGTATTATTAACCATTCAATTAGTGCTTATACTGAGCCAGATGAGCAAAGTTTGCAAGAGTAACACATATTAAAAATCAGCAACAGGTGCTGTGTAGGTATTACAGAACGGTTAGTGCTGTACTCTGTGTATTGGATATAATGTTTTAGAGAGAAAATTGTATTATATTAGAAAGAGACCTTCATGATAATGATACTCTGTACAGTTACCAGTCAGCTTTCATCTGCTTGATCCGTCTTACTAATCGTGTATCAAGGATGGTAACGTTAGCTTTACAAAAGGCCTTTCACACTAATGTGTCTAAAATCAACAACAGGAAACTATCTTGTTGTAAATAATACCGAGCCAACACCCTTGTAGATAACCTGCGGAGTTCGACAAGTGAGTTTTGCTAGATCAATATTATTTCCTTTGTTCTGTTAACGACATTAGTGTTAATTGTAAATTTTTGTATCCTGATCGTATCGGGTAAACGTCCAAAGGATATAGGCATAGCTAACAACTTATCATATGAACTTGCATCATGCAAACTATGTCTTACAGATAACAATTCCTTACATCTTGAAAAGATTGAAGCAATATTATTTGGATAATAAAGAAAACTGAAAGGAGTAAGTGAATTTTAATGTCTATGTATTAAATCTCATTCTTTTTAATATTACATTTAAAGGAAAAAATTAACACTGGTCCATAAAATTATATACTGTATATGTACCCGTAAAGTATTTTACTCTTCACATATACGAGTACCTCGTGTTTCGAAGCTGGATTTGGTAAAACGTTACTCTGATCACCTAAGAGGCATGGGTATTCCTCAATTGGAGGTTCAAGGCACCATAAGCTCGATGAACAGGCTTTGTGTAAAATATAACAAAGTTTTGGAATGCTTTTAGTGTCCTGGAGGTCTAGAGGTAGCGTTCCCCAGTCACACATATAAGATCGTGGGTTCGAGTCCGGGCGGGGTGAGGTTGTTGATTATATGTAGAAGTCCGCGCGCTTTATGGGCTAATGAAGTGTGCGTGCGTGCGCGTGTGTGTGTGTTTTCACACACAGAGTGGTGAAATGCATATAGTGTGCCAGCATTATGTTAGTGTAAGGTGCAAGCACTGCTTGCTCCCTCTCGTTTTCAGCTACCACCGCTGGCTAGCCCTCATGGCGAACAGGGAAGCAACTTGCATAAGTCTTCCCCTGCCAGTACACAGCCTCCTCACCATCAAAACTCCTGCTGCGCCTCCTCCTGGCAACACACGATAACTGGGTGCCTCATGGGCCCAGGCTAGACCAGCAAGGGATCTCGGAGTAGCATTGGGCCCCAGAGGGACGGCGCATAGGCCCACTGGCATGTGGACACATCCTGGCGCCTACCAACCACCGCCCCGCTGCCTTACGGATTACCCTTGGTAGGTACAGTGGGGTATGCTATAACGAACGGATCCTACTACGAATATTCCTATAACGAACGGTTTTACCTATAAAATTGAGAATGCTATAACGAACGCAACTCCTACAACGAACGCGGATGAATACGGGACTATTTCGCCTGGCGCATGAATATTGTTGTACCGCGACCCACAACAAGAGCGTCAGGCGCCATCTTTGTCTCATTGTGTAGCCAGTGCACCACTGTTATTGTTGAAATTTCGTCTTTTGATGTGGAAATTCGCGTTATTTGTATAACTATTTTGTTATACAAGTATACAATTGTAACAATGAGTCGTCCAAAGCGAGTGAGAAAGCTAATAACCCTTGAAACTAAGAAAGAAATTATAAAGAAACGTGAGAATGGAAGAAGCATTGCGAAACTTAGTGATGAATATGGGATGGCTAAATCGACTATATGTACGATTTTGAAGAATAAAGAGGAGTTAAAAACTGTGCAAGTGGCTAAGGGAATCTTTAGACTTAGCAAAGCAAGGTGTAATGTGATTGAAGAGATGGAAAATTTACTCTTAGTGTGGATAAAGGAGAAAGAAATGGCAGGTGGTAACATTAGTGAAGCTATAATTTGTGAGAAGGCTAAACAATTGTTTGAGGACCTTAAAGCCAAGACTCCCAGTGGAAGTGATAGTGATGTGCCAGTGTTTAGGGGTACCTGCATGCTGAATAACACTAAGGTAAGATAAAGTACCGTATTTTTTACATTTTCCACAGAATTTTTTCAGTGTTAAGCGGTTGTATTTGGGGGCCTGGAACGGATTAATCCTATAACGAACGAATGCTATAACGAACGAGGCTCTGGAACCAATTACGTTCGTTATAGCATACCCCACTGTATAAGGCTATGGGAATAAACCCCAAACAAAAAATCTGTGGTGGAGCCCAGCATCAGGTAGACATGCTTACAGAACTCCAACAAGACCTCAACAGCGGTGTAGGCGGAAGAGGTGACCACCACTGCAACCCAACGACTACACTGGCGGACGAAGGCAGTGCCTGATGGACAGGCTACGAAGGTGAAACCCAACAAACTGGGTTATTGGCAGTCCATTGCAACTCTCCCTTTCCCCAGTCATTGCAGCACTTGCACCACTGAATCAGGAAAGGGGAGAGCCAAGAGCCTGCACTCTTGCCTCACCACATAAATCAATTCATGTACAGCCATCATCCAGCTCATCATACCTTTCATCATCATCAAAACCCCTATACCCCCAAAAGTCCTATGGCGATGGGGACAGGCAGAGATGACTGCCGGGAGTCTCTAGTCACAACTCTGCACATGGGCGGCACAGATATGATGGTCGTTTATGCACTGGGATCTAGGCAGCAGTGCAATCCGATCCTGTGCGTGCGACTGAGCAGCCCTCTCAAGGAGCAACTTTGCTCACCCCACATGGGGAGGGGGCTAGAAAAGGTACCCTTAACATAGCCTGCCTAAAAAAAAAAAAAAAAAACCCTGACTGGGCAACTGCACCCAGTAAGGTCATCCTTATGTGGTCAAAAACACAGTCAAAATCACAGATCCAAACAAAAACAAATTAGAGTATACAACCTTTCATGGTCACTGCATGGAATGTCAGGACCCTAGCCGCGTCAGTTACATCCCTCCCGGCCACACCGTGTATACAGGTATCTATTGTTCTATAAGAATGGCTGCTGCCGGACCACCACCACCACCACAGAAAAACCTTGCATTACCTGGACCCAGCCGCCCTAAGCCAAAGAATATACGACGTGCCCTAAGTTACGAGGTGAAGTACAGTATAATACAAGTTAGAAAAAGGAACAAGACAGGTTGATCTCGCGCACCAGCATGGTGTTAACGAATCTACAATCCGGACGATCAAGAAGGATACAGCCAAGATAAAAGAACACAGGTGCTTTAATGATCAAGTATTGCCAGAACAAGGTGCTTCTCAAGACAGAAATTTACTTGTGTGTTACTTGATTCGTCAGGCAAGACGGAACATGGCGGTCGACACGCGGTCAGTTCAGGAGTACGCACGTGAAATGTACGCAGCAGTGTCACGTAAGATGGGAATTGCAGAGCCCAAACCCTTCAATGCTTCCTCTGGGTGGCTGCACAGGTTTAAGAAGAGGAACAAGATCACCAACATTAACATTGGTGGCGAAGAAGCGAGTGCTGACCGTGTTGCGGCTAGGGATTTTCCTCCATTCTTACATGAGATTATGGAGGAAGGACAGTACACCAACGACCAGGTGTTCAACATGGACTAATCCGGTCTGTTTTGGAAAAAGCTACTTTCCTAGACCTTCGTTGTCCAGTCTGCCAGCAAGTGTCGGGGCCAGAAGTTGCAGAAAGAGCGCATCACCGTCTTGTTTACCACCAATGCCTCCGGTTCCTGTAAACTCAGGTTATCGGTGATCCACACAGCCCGCAAGCCACACGCCTACAAGAACATGGACATGACCAAGCTAAATGTCCATTGACTGACCGCACGTATGGCGTGGATGTTCTCTGCTCTGTCCCTCTCCTGGTTTGATGACTGTTTCGTTCCCGATGTGAAGAAATTGTGTGAGCAACAGAATGTTCCTTTCAAGATTTTGTTGTTCCTTGACAACGCACCAGGACACTCGCCCCTACTGTTGGATCATCACCCCAACGTAAAAGTGGTCTTCCCTCTTCCCAACACTATGTCACTAATCCAGCCCATGGACCAAGAATTAATCTGCAATGTGAAAGCTGCATACTCTGCAAAGAAGTTTAAGCTCCTGAACGACTGTACCAACACCAAGGATGAGTTGCGTAACCTGGGTGACACCGATAGCAAGAGCGACGAGGACGAGGAACAACAGTTGGTAGTGCAAGAAGTTCTCATCAAACACTTTTGGAGGAAATTTAACGTCAAGAAAGCTGTGGACTTCTTGGTGGAGGCATGGGCTCAGCTGTCTGTAGCAATGGTTCGTCACGCATGGAGACAAGTGTTGCAAGGTATCCCAGGTGGGAGGCAGAGTCAACCTGTGACTGGTGAGGTTCAGTCTGTTGCAGTAGCAGTGGACCTTGTCAGAGAAGCTGCGCAGAGTGTTACAGCTGCAGGCTTCTCCGAGATCACCAACGAAGACATCCTGGAGGTGATCAGGGATCCTGAGGCAAGGTAGGTAGATACCAGGTAGCCTCACTCCCATTGGATCTACGCTAATGAAAATAAAAATGAAATTTTTATTTACGTATTTTTGAAGGCTTATGGTGGTATTAAAAGTTGTACAATAAATGTATAGAATGGAGATTTTTTTTTTTTTTTTAATTGGAGCCACTGATTTAATATATAAAATAAATATAAATACTGTATCTTACTTGTGACACTTGCTACTGCTGGATTCCATCCAACTTCGCTGATTGGCTAGCGATGACATCACTTATTAAGCTCCGCCCACTTAGTTACATCAAACAGTAGCAGATAATAATACCTCAATATAACAAACGCATGAAGTGGCAAAAGGGGCGTGGCTTAGCGATCTCAAGAGTAGAGTTGCCAATTAGTGAATTCCTATGGGCCTGCGTGAGGCTACCTGGTATATACCTACCTTGTCCTGAGGTGACTGCCGACGAGATGTTAGAAGACGATCACGTCAGTGAGGAGGCAGATGGTGCATCATCCCGAGAAGAACACAAGTTAACGCATGGTAATGTTAGGGGTGCCATTGAGTGTGCAGAGAAACTGAAGCTCCTCCTTTCCGACGACCCTAACGATAACCGGTATGAAGTCTTCACTACCCAGCTGTTGCAGGCTATGGAGCCGTACATCAAAGTGTATCACGACAACATCAACACTCGCCGTCAATAAAGCATTTCCGACTTCTTCGCCCGCAACCCACCACAGCCAGCCCAAGCCAGTGATGGTGACTCACCTGAGGGCCAGAAGTCTGCTCTCTGCCTCGGAACCAGCCGCCATTCCTGTACGCCGACCCATCTCTTCTACTAAAGTAAGTGTTAAACCTAACCTTGATTTTTCCTAACATAACCTAACCTTTGGTAAGTGTTAAACCTTGATTTTTTAAAACATAACCCAACCTTACGTAAGTGTTAAACTTTGATTTTTTCTAACCTAACCTAACCTGACGTAAGTGTTAAACCTTGATTTTTCTTTTACCTGGTACAGTATATTATTCTCTTATTGAGATTTCTCTTCTATATTATGTGTGCGTGCATACCATCATAAAGTTAAGATGTTATTTTTACTACAACATACATATTGTGTCGGGAAAAAGTGGAGTTTGGGGGTCGGCCCAGTCTCTATTTCAATTAATCCCATATGTTCTGTTGTTCCATTTACGCGTTTCCCTTTTTACAGGGGCCTCCGCGGGTTCAATTGACTGCATAAATTGGGGTATTACTGTAGTAGTAGTCGTAGGTGGTGTGTGTGTGTGAAGGGTAAAATACTTTACGTATACAATATATAATTTTATGGACCAGTGTTAATTTTTTCCTTTATACGTAATTTAAAAGAGAATGAGATTTATTACATAGAAATTAAAATTCACACATACAGAAGAGTGTGAGGGAGTGAAAGGAGTGAGTGAACAGCCTCTGGACCAGTCTCCCCCAGTTGTCTTGCGACGCAGGACCTGCTCTGCCATTGAGAAACGCCGCTCACCAGATCAACGATTCTCAGGTTAGTTCTACTCACAGTTATAAGAGAAGCAAAACAACAAATGAAATTACTACAGAAGTTTTACTGAATTCTGAGATAAGAAAAACTATGACGAATGATGAAAGTGAATTACTTAATGGTTTGTTGCCAGAGTTTGTTGTTGAGAGGCAGCTCATAGCTTATATCTGTGACTACACTATCATGTTCAGTTGGCTCCACTCCTGCATTTACCACCTAGCATTACCAATCCTCTCTCACCCTCAGGTCTGAACCACAAACACTGAGCTCTGAATTTGAAGCATTTGCCCAGTGAGCTGGAGGGCGTGTCAGGGTAGGTGTCATTCTGTGGGGGGTAGACGGGGTACTGGGGTGAGGAGTGAAAGTGTACAAGTATCTCAGGAAGAATGGAAAGCAGACTGACGCTTTGACAATACCGACGGGGTTTCCTCAGCTGAGTGTAATCGTCTAGAGCTAGCCAGATGAAAAAAATAAAATTACAATAGGGGGATAAATTCATGTTTGAAGTAAGGTGTTCCTTTGTTGAGGGATCCTTCAGTAGCAAATGGATTAGAAGTAGCGAAGTTTTGTTTAACCAGTTGACTACCAGATGGAACTTCCCCAACTGAATAAAATCGTCTGGTGGTTGTCAGAATAAATTAAATAAAAAGACATCGTACTATAGGGATTACTTGGCCATTAAAACAATCAGGAGGTGGACACCACATATTTATTGTAACACAAACTTGATGTGAACAAAAATAGTTCAGTTGGTAGCAGTCCCATATAGGATCAGCAAACCACATACCTACAGTAGTTCAGTTGTGGGCATTTTGAAGCCAGGTGCACTTGATATTAGGAGATATTCTGAAGTCAATAGTAATTAATTTTTACTGTACGAAGACGCCTGAGTACAAAACAGCATTAAAGAAAAGTATTAGAATTATGATGAAAGGGGGGGGGGGGGCAACTCCCCTTAGACCCGCCCCTGTCTAGTTGGTTGAAATACTACTGAGTATCACTTGTATTTGTAGTCTTATCATGATTGAGAGGACACAACATTATTCTTCTCAGTAAATTGTCTGCAATGATTCCATTAACAGAAACCCAGAGTAGAAGTTGGGTGGTGGGGGAGTAGAGAATCAAGGGTTCCACCAGCATCATAGAAACTTTATTGTTTAACACCTTTATGCAACAGTAATATCACTTTGCATCATAAATTGCACATTTCATAATAATAATAATAATTTTTTACCCTTTAACCTCACTGTTTGATACAACTGAATTATGTGGTCTATTGATTCTATACCGGACAGCTGCCAACTGAATTATTTTTATTCACATCAAGAGTGTATTACCTGTACAATAAATATGTGTTGCCCACTTCTTGATTTTTTTTAATTGCTAATTAATTCCTTCACTACGATGTCTTCTTATTCTATTGTAACTAGTAATTTCATCCGGCTAGCGTTAGACGATTACTTGTGGAAACCCCATCAGTATTGTCAAAATGTTATCCTGCATTGTAATCTCTCTCAACTAATACACATTTTCTGCCCTCACCTCTCTACTAGTACCCAGTCTCCTCCCCACAGAAAGACACCTACCCCGACACACCCCTCCACTCTCCCTCCCACTCAACACTCCATAATTATACAAGCAGACTTCCATATACAAACAATACCTCACTAGTTGGAAATCGAACCCTGGACTGCGTGTGAACACGGATTGCTACCACTGCGCGACAAAGACAACAAAAGCAACCCTAGGCTTTTTTAATTTCACACAAAGTCTGTTCATTTAATTTTAAGCAGTGTGAACCTCCATTGGTGATACATATGTAGCCTCGTGTTTCCTAACTGGAGTCGGTAAAATGCTACTACGCTCACATAGTTGACACTGGTAATCCACGATGAAGGTTTACGTTGCTTAATAAAGACGAATTAACAGGTTCTGCGTGAAATAAAACAAACAAAGCCTAGGATTGCTTTTTGTTGTCCTTGTGGCGAGGTGGTAGGGATCCCTGTTCTCATGCAGAGGTCTAGGGTTCGATTCCCGACTAGAAGAAAACTGCAGCGGGCCTATTGGCCCATACTGGGCAGTCCCATTTACACCTAACCCCTATCGTTCATATAGCTATCCAACCTATGTTTGAAACTATCCAGCGTCTTCGAGTTAATGGTGAAGTTTGGTAACTTGTTCTATTCATCCACTACTCTATTTCCAAACCAGTGTTTACCTATCTTGTCTGATTTAAAACTACTGTATAGTTACGAGTTCGCTCCTGGTTGGATAGTTCAAGTACCTTTGTTTAACCCTGACTTCCATTTATACACTTCAATCATATCGTTCCTCACCCTACCTCTCTCGAGGGAGTGCATATTCACATTCTTTAATCTGGGTACTACTATAGTATGCGGTCTACCGAGTTGGAATTGGACTACCAGGATATTTACACTGTAGCGTCTATTAACCCAATCTCACCTAACCTAACAATCTAATATATATTAACCTAACCTAACTTAATGTAATCTATCTTAACCTAACCTTGGCATAAATATCCTGGTAGACACAACTACAACTCAGCAGACCGTATACAGTACTGTAGTAGCACTGACTTAGCTATGCCTGGATGCCCTACGTACTTCATCTCAAATAAGTTGCCCATCAACCCTATCGAGATTAGGAGGTCTACAGTATATATTTCTCTTATGAAAATTTTTTCCCCACCATCGGTTTATTCTATCCAAAATGTTTTTGTATTTAATTCAGTTTTATTTCCTTTTTGATTCCACATTTTATATTATCCCTGACATAGACTGCTACCACACCTCCTTTCCTAATCTGCCTATCAGTATGAAAATATTTATAACCTTTAATTAGTATTCAACAGGTAACTCACTGGTGAATGCTATGACAGTAAATTCTCGCTTAACGTTGTTTTGGTACTACTTCGCTGTGTGTGCTTAAGTGCTTTTGCTCTAAAACTGTACTCTAACCATTCGAAATGGCTTCCAAGCGCCCATCAAGTGCTATTGATGCTAGTGTAGTGAAGAGGCAACGTAAGAACATTGCCCTGGCTATATAAATGGATGTATTAACCCGTTTTGAAAAAGGGGAACGTGCTGTGGACATAGCCGCTGTGCTTGGTCTAACTCCCACAACGGTGCGTACTATCCGGACCAACGCTGACATGATTAAGGTTAGTGCTGGAAGTGGTTCTTCTCTGAGTGCAACCAAGACAACTTGTACTAGAAGCACTGTGATAGAAAAGATGGAAAAGAGGCTGGCAATGTGGATGGAGGACCAGAATCAACACAATGCCCCTGTGAGCCTTATGGTTATCCAGCATAAGGCCAGATCCTTGTTTGATGACTTAAAGGCAGAAGAGGGTGAAGGATCGAAGGAAGAGACCTTTACGGCCAGCCGAGGATGGTTTCAATGATTTAAGCGTCATTATAACTTCCATAATATTAAGATGACTGGTGAAGCTGCCAGTTCAGATATGGCTGCTTCCGAGACATTCCCACCAGAATTCAAACGGATTATCCAGGAAGGAGGCTACTCATCAAAGCAAGTCTTCAATGTGGAAGAGACTGGTCTCTTTTGGAAGAGGATGCCTGAGAGGACCTACATCTCCAAGGGGGAGAAAAGAGCACCAGGTTTTAAAGCGGCAAAAGACCGCTTGACACTGCTACTTGGCGCGAACACTGCCAGCGACTTCAAACTGAGGCCTATGCTGATTTCTCGCGCTGCTAAGCTACGGGCCCTGAATGGTTACTCTGAGGATCTCCTTCCAGTGATCTTCAAGGCAAACAAGAAGGCATGGATAACCGGAGCCATATTTAGCCAGTGGTTAAACGTGTACGCCGTCCCTGCAATGAAGGAATACTGTGCCAAGGAGAACCTTGACTTCAAAATTCTTCTGATCCTTGACAATGCTCCAACTCCTCCTCCCAATCTCGACGACTTGCATGACAGTGTAAAAGTTGTATTCCTGCCTCCTATCACGACAGCACTGATGCAGCCTATGGACCAAGGCGTCCTTGCCACATTCAAGGCGTATTATTTATGCCGTACTATGGCCCAGCTGCTCAAGACTACAGACAGAGATAATAAACCTACAATCTGAGAATATTGGTGCAGCTTCAACATTCTTTATGCAATTGACAGCATTGGCAAGGCATGAGAAGAGGTTTCAGAAAGTTGCCTGAATGGTGTGTGGGGTAAACTGTGGCCCGGAGTGCATCAACAGTTTTACGGGATTCACGGACTTAGTCCCAGCAGTGAATGGGGATATCCTCAGCTTGGCTAAAGAGGCAGGCTTTGATGAGCTGGAATCAGAGGATATTGAGGACGTCCTGGCATCCCATACAGAAGAGCTCACCAATGAGGATTTGCAACAACAAACAGAACACAGTCCCGTTGAAGACGAAGACGAACCTCAACAAATGCTAACTACCAAGAGGATGGCAGAAGCATTCAACATGATCCAGCAAGGAATGCAAATCCTTGCAGATGACGACTCAAACAGAGCACGTAGCTCAAAGATTCAACTCAGCATTGATGACAGTCTTGGTTGTTACACTGAGATGTATAAGGAGAAGAAGAGTAGCACCAAGCAGTCAACACTGGATTCATTTTTTCGTTGCGGGACGGCAGAAGCAGCAGCAGCATCTTCACAACAGCCGGCAGCCGAGGAGGAGCAAACAACAACGAAAGAGGAGCAAACATCAATAGAGAAGGAGCAAGCAGCGGCTAAGGAACCCCAGTCAGCGCAGGAGGAGGAGGCAGCCACAGAGTTTCAGTGACTCACCACCCTCCTCCATTCCCACTCTCCTCCTCCGCTTCTGCCTCCTCCCCTTCACTACCCACCAGACACTCGCTCTACCACCTCCGCCCATCGGTGAGTACCTATACAAACTTAGTACAGGCATCCCCCACATTACGGAACCCCGGGTTGCGGAATTTCGCTCTTACGGAATTTGTAGATTATGACCAATTATTTCGCGATACGGCCCATAAATCCGCCCTTACGGAAATTGGGGTAAATTTTAACAATTTAAAAAAAAATCACAATATAAAATTAAAAATTTTTGTTAAAATTTTTAATTTGTTCGGTGTGGATTTCTTGGTGTTTGCTACCGCCAAGAGTCACTCCATTGTTTACATCCAGTGTGCGCGCATGTTTCTTGCCCCAGCAGTTGGATTTAACTTTTACAAACATACAGTAAGTACAGTACAGTGCATTACCCTTATTCAAGATGACTGGAAAGAGACCATCAAGTGGAAGTGACCGCAGTAGTGCAAAAAGAAGCCGCAAAGGCATTACATTGGATATTAAACTTGATGTTTTAAGAAGGTACAGGTATATCATAAATTATTTAATGTACTCTATTGTATGTGTTTATACAGTAAATGTTTATTTTCATTCATAAAAAGAGCTTGAATTACTTTTTTGGGGCCGAAAAAAATTCCTTAGGAACGCATCTCCAGTTTTATAATGGAAGTCAATGGGAAAATAGGTTCGCGTTACGGAATTTCGCGATATGGTCATTTTTCCGGGGACACAACCCTTCTGTAATGCGGGGGAATGATTTTCTGTATATGTAATGTATTTCATTGGGCAAAGGGAGGCTCAGGAACGTAATTCCCGTATTTTGTCTACTTCTTACGGGAAAAATTTATCCGCTTAACATCGTTTCGTATAACGTTGCATTTTCAGGAACGTAACCCCGACATTAAGCGAGGACTTAATGTATATCGATTTTTTCAGTACATACCAAAGATTGGATTTCATCCATTTTATTTCTCATACCTATACTGTTGTGTAGCAGACATTTAAGTTGGTGATGATCTGAGTCCTCTCTCTGTCACATAACTCTCAAACTAATATAGCTTTATCATCATTCCTATCATTATTTATGTGTGCATTTTATTATGTATCCCCGTGCCCACTGCAGTCACCTCCACCCCCATGCTCTCATGTTCCTTCAGCAGTATAAAGACTTTGACAACTTTTGAACTGCCCTCTCAAGAGTGCAAGCCAGCATTGCCACCCCATCCCTTCTACCATAGAAGTTGTCCCAGTTGTCAATGAATGGGACTGCTACCGACTTGCAATATCTGTCACGGCAGCCATTGACACCAACTGCCCTTGACAACCATTCACTGCCAACTCTCCTTCTAGGCAGAACACTACATATGATAGGGATCCCTCCCTTCACCATAATGGGCTCAATAGCCGCCTTGAACTTATCAAGGAGCTCCTCACTCCTCCACCAGCCAATATCATTGCTTCCTGCACTGAGGTAGATAATGTTTTTTTTTCCTATTACCAGACATGATATTGTCCATCCTGTCAACTATATCACCCATCCTAGGTCCTGGCAAACACACTCATCCGCCTATTTCTTTCTGTATTACAGAAACCTTGATCACCAACAATTAAGTTTTTTTTTTTTATCTTTGTAAGCATTGTCCCTAACTTTACCATCTTTTTCATCCTCCAAAGGACTAAAGGAGTTAGTGTACTTGCCTGCTATATTGATCTTCTCAACCACCAGCCTTGTCGCCCCTCTTTTCACTACCTTCCACTCGTCTGTGTTGTCATCATTCAGAGACTCACTGTATCACATATTCCTCCTTCATCTTCACAATCACTTCCTTTAACCTCACATTTTAGCCCCTAACTTTCTCAAGCTCAACCTTCAGAGAGGCACGGAGCTGTTCCCAGCAAACAATAGACATGGTTACACTGTCAGGTAATCCCTGGGAACTAATTTGCCATGTAGATAGTGTAGATCAGTGGTTCCCAATCTGCAGTTCGCTGGCGTCCGCAGAACTATATTATGCAGCCCCCAAGGGTTTATTAAATTTTTTTTCATTATTTGGGATTCTTTGTAAGAGTGAAATTAATGAAAATATGTAATAACTTGATACGACTGTCATGTACAGGACGTGTGTATTTACCCCAGACCGGGCCCAGAGAGAGAGCCAGCCTTCTCACTGGGGTCCAACAGTAAATGTAAAAAAGATGTAACTGGTAACAGTTAGACATGTAAAACTGCAAATAACTGTACAATATATAGGAGATATTTTTTTTTCTTGAATGTACAGGAGTAGATCCAAAGTTTTGGCGCCCTCCACTATATTTACAATAATAAATGTGGCCCAGAGCCTACAAAAGGTTGGGAACAACTGGTGTAGTTGGTGATGTAGTGTAGATGATAGTAAAATGTATATAGTGTAGTGTAGCTGATAATGTAGTCACAGACATAGGCTTTAAACTGCCCTCTGATAGACAAATCTGGGCAATGCCGGGTACCCCAATTAGTAGCATGTGTGCATGTATAGTGTGTGTGTATTATTATTATTATTATTTTATGTGGGCAGAGACACAGCTGGTGAAGTCCGTATTTGCTCGTCACCGCATCATTCCTGCAACCTTTGCAAACTATCGGTACACCAATGCCCTTGAGATTGTCTTGCCTGAAGTGCTTCGCAGGATCTTCTTCTACAAGTACGGAGGACCTTGTAACCTTACATTGGAAGAGTATTTTACCCAGAATTTGCAGTATAGCCGTGAGAAACTAAAATCAATCTTTGGCAGTACTTTGAGAAAGAAACTTAATGTCAAACCTACTGAACTAACTTGCAATGATGTGTCATTATGGTACAAGCTGCTACAGGTTGGATGTAACTTGGCTCCTCCAGAGAGTATGGTCTGGTATGAAGATGGTTTTGACAATGATAGTCTGGAACACATTTTGTGGGAACTGAAGGAAATGAGGAATGTTCGTGTCCACGGCGAGACCAGTGCTTGTACTCTCACCATCCCAGAGTATCTAGACCGTCTTCAGAAGCTGAAGGAACTGTGTCAGTTAACAATCAAAGCTGCATCTGGTGAAACTGGAGATCTGGATCATTTTATGGAGGAGATCAAGAAGGATTTGGGACAGTACGAACTAGATATTGCTTCTTTACCACTGAATTGATGAAAATAAAATAGAAATTCGATACTACAGTGTTTTTAAAAATGAAGTGCTTCCCCGGCAAAGTTCTTTAAATCAATTGCCACCTTGTCCTCAAAACTACTGTATTTTGCTTTTATTTTTTCTCATATTTAGTTGTGCATTTCAACTATTATTAGTGAATATGCCATATGGATATGATCACATTTTTTATATAAAATGTTTTATAGCTGTAAAAGAAGAGTGATGACCAAGGAACTTTCCAAAACCGAGAGGAACATGTGACGAATATTTAATTTTTTTTTTAACATTTTGTTAGGAACAGAACGTTGAATAAAACACAAGTAGATGAAGAGTGTAAAGACTACTACACAAGCACAGACCTTAGGGTGTGCCGCCTATGCCCCCCAATGAGTCACCCAGCTCATTAGACAGTAGATTACTCATTGTTGCTAGAACTGTACATTTGACTGAAGTTATGTAAGGCTCATTAATCATGCGAAATTTTACTTGCCAGTTCTTCATTTAAGTATAAGAACAGTTTGTTAAGCCACCTTCCATTGTAACAGGACCACTGGGATGTAAATTGTGGCCGTTTATGTTAAAAAGATACTGACAAGATGAAAATTGCTACTGTATATTTTAAAATACAATATGCACAGGCAATTGGGTCGGGATAATGTTGTGGCCAATGCATTTATGGTTTAGATGGTCTTGGATTATAACATGTAATGAGGCGAGTGTCGACATCAGATGCCATGACCGGTGCACAGACAACTCCAGTTATTTTTAACTAATCGGTAATCATAATTAATTTGTTCCGGTATTTCTTAGTGTAGCCGCATCTCAGATTTTACTTCGACATATTACCACGGAAACCGCAGCCCTACCACCAACATGCATACGTAAATCACTATTCCCGATATTGACGTCAGCTTTAAGAAAAGTGCTTTGTATCCTCCTATTCTTCAACTGCTCTAAAGATATTGACAGTGGTGGAACAAACACTTAATATTTAACATTGACCCGAAGGAAAACTCAATTGGAATGAGGTCAATAGACATTACGGTACTGTACTTTGCAATTGTGTATGTTACCTTTTGCTCTAGCAGTGTTAGTTTCTTTATAAGAAATATTTGAACTCAGGAACATCGTTTGTAGTAGCCCAGAAAATTCCGGGGATGTGGGGAGTTTTTCCGGGTTTGAGATGAAAATCAGGCTCATTTTCTGGAAATTCCGAGAAAAAATTTCCGTTACCCGGAAGATTCCAGGGACGAGAGATTTTTTCTGGCTTTGAGAGAGTCACCTCGTTACCCGGAAATCTCTCCTTCCCAGAAGTGCTCTGCACCAATTGTTTCGGCTAACGGGATATCACTGTATATATATCCTTACACTAATATTGAAAATGTTCGGTACAAAGATCTAACACATTTTATTCCCCTCAATGAGATTTACTTAGGAGCTAAAGTTACTGAAGCTATTGCACACAACACTCATGGTTTGTCAAAGGAAGGTCTTGAAGCTTTTCAAAAATGCTGTTTGATCTTTTTTGATTGAGTGTGAATAAAATTTGTAACAGATTTCCCTTTAAAGATGCATTGTTTAAACACTTGAGAGTCATTGATGTCATAACTGTGATGCAGACAAGTGAGGCTTCTATTGCACCATTAGTTGGTTCACTTCCTGGAATCATAGAAGCTAACAAATTAAATGAGATAAATATGGGCTGGAGACTTACTTAGGAACACTGTACTTGATATGGAAGAGAATATTGACTCAAAGATTTTGGCAAACAATTAAGAAAATGAAAAAAGGAGACGGAACACCAATGTTTCCTCTGTTGTAATTTTTGACGTCTTGTGTATTATTCCTTCCACATTCAAGTGCTGTTGCTGAGAGAATCTTTTAGCAGTAAACAAAATGAAAATAAAACAGAAATTCACTGCCAACAAAAACAATAGTTGGATTACTCCTCAATGCTACTTGAAAGAGGATTCTTGTTTCAGTTTCACAATTGACAACAACCTTATTAGGAATACGAGATATGTGTGGTGATAAACAGTGATTCAGACTGAAATGTTTATACAAAGAAAGTAGCTACTGTATACAGGTATGTTATGGTAAAATGGTTGAATTAAATACTAAATGATGGTGTATATTTAGGTTAAGCAGCATGTACTTCACTTATAAATTCAAGTACTGTCTACACATTTGTTATAGTAAAATGGTAAAAATAGATAGATTGAAAAGATTTTTAGGTGTCAACAGCATTCTGAGCTACGATTTTGGTCACCAAAGTGTTTTTGTAAATTTTTTCAAGCATGAAGTCCATATAATAAACTAAAAGGAAACCACCTCAAGTGATGTTTTGCTGTGGGTCTACATATTCCAGTCCCCATTATTCCTTGCCTACATTGTAGTATATAAGTATTCTTGCACGTACAGTTGGGCTGGGCTGTGAATTAAGGCTTATAACTAAAGCAATAATATATTTTACATACAAAATTATGAATAGATGGTGTGATGAATGAGGACTTTGCATATTAATAACTTATATTATACACTATGCTTCCCTTATCACATAAGATGCCATTCATAATAAGCCACAAGTCCAGAAAACTGTGAGGGCAAACTTTTTCGCAGTGAGAATTGTGAATTCTTTGAACAATCTGCCAGTGAATGTTGTGACGGCACCGAGTGCAAGCTCTTTCAAGACCCACTGGAGCAGGTTCAGATACATTCACGAACTAGTACTTGTCAACAGTGCATAACAGAGAGGTGACCAACCGCCCAAGTGGCTAACGAGCCGATCAGTGACGAAGAGGATAATAGATAAAAGAAAGAAAAATGTTAATTAGACGAAATTAAGAAATGGGGAATTTCTGTTCAATTTGGGGAAATTTAAATCTGAGCGTCTGGCAACTGGTGAGGACTGTTGGCCACTAGCTACTGCTCTTTGAGTTTGGCTGCTCCTTTCTTGGACTTCAGTGTGATCTCCGGTGTGGTGTCCCCCTGCTGTGTGTGTCCTTAGTGGGAGAGACTGTTTGGATTTCATTCCCCTAGAGCGAAAGAAGGCTAAGTATTGATAGGAAGTAAATATATTCAGTATCTCCTCTACCATGGGGCAAGGTGGCATAATTTCAGTGTTTAGTTTATTCAGTGTTCATGTACTAATGTAATATTGTTTATTGTAACGTAAACTGTGAGGGAGTTTTCCTTTTGTATTACTTTGTATGTTTTAATATTTGTTTTAAATAAGTAATTAAATTTGTTTACTTTTCTAGTCCTTGGTGACAGCCCAGAAATTGGGTATTTCTTTTGAGACCTGATGGTCATAATATGCAGTGGTACTTGGCTATAAAATAAATGACAAAACTGAGAATGAATCTGAGGAGATACAAATTCCATTTTGTTACTAGTCCCAGGTTCTCCCTTGGACTGCCAATTTTGTTACAGTAATTCGTAATATTGTACGTACAGGTATCTCTCGCTACATGAGCGTTCACTCTGCCCAATATTCACAAATACAAATATTCTATTCTTACACCACTTTCTCACTTTACAAAACCTATGGTACCTTAAGGTAATGTACTAAGTTTATACTATACTTCATTCACTTCTTAATGTGATAGGTGCTAAATTACAGTACGGTAATTAGGTACTAAATTACAGGAATTAGGTACCAAATTACAGTTGTTAAGTCCTAATTTTCAGTAGTTAGGTAGGTTTTTTGTTTGTGAACGGATTTAATGTTGGAGTTTTCTTGTAGCTAGGTAATAAACTACAATAGTTATGTACTAATTTACAGGACTTGTTAACTGCACACCTTATTCCCATGGGTAACGAGAAATAAAATAATTCTAAATGGATGTCACAGAATATTTCTGGTGCATTTCAAAGCAAGCAAAGGGCAGTAATTATCATAAGTATGAGTATCACAGTACATATGAAATTATTACCACAAAATAGATTAAAATATTAATCTAATTGTCTTTACAAGAACTGAAGGAACAGTTAAAGCATAAAAAATTTTAGATAATAAAATATACAGTACAAGGGCCACATACTCAAAAGCATTTATAGGACTGTAGCTCTTTGTTTACCCTGTAACTGGAGTTACAGTACCCGATCGATGTACTCAAAACAAATATTTGTCAGTGGACTCCGTAAGAGTGTCCGTATTCGAGGCCGTAACTTACAGGACCTCCTTTGCTGCTGTAACACGCTCAACCTGGATCTAGTAAGTCCCCATTTCCCGATTGCACAAAAAAAAAATAATATATATTGTATTAAAGCCTGTTAGACTTGTTTTATCATCGAATAATTAAGAAAATGTTTTGTACACCAACAAAAAATGCAACATTACAGTTTGTCTTTTCAGTTAAAATGTTTTACGAGAAGAGGCTCGAGTGTTCTTAAATTTGTCGTGGAATGGAAGAGATGCAGCTTTTGTCTTCTAACAACTTTTCGAGTAATTTTTACCAAAATAAAAGATTTGTATTGTCCACATTTATGGTACAAATATTTTTTATGACTGAGTAAACTTGCAGATAGACCTTATTAATGTGGTATACCTGTAGATATCCGTCAGTAATGAAACCCAAATACGAGGTCAAGTGAACTTTATTTCCTAGACTCCGTCTTCTTTCTGCATATTCAACCAATAGCCTCCACCTTGGTATGGCTAGGACCAAGTTATAACAAGCTTTTCTGCCAAGTATCCAATAAGTACCCATGACTCATAGTTAAATAATACCTAACCCAAACTAAGTTCATCAAACCTTATATACTGTAAGGGGGTAAAAATTAACAGTGGTATAGCATTTTTTTTTTCTTAGAAAAAGAATGTTCATAGGTTTTTTGTCCCATACATTCAGTTGTGATTTTTTTGCTGCAAAATTAGTGAAATGTATCTTACATTACCTTATCTAACATAACCTAACCTAAGAAAGCTGCAAGAGAACAGAATTTATAGTGTAAACACTAAGGTTACAGAATGCTTATGGACCCATAATTAAATTTTGAGTATGAGAAATTTACAGGACTGTAAGGAGCCTGTATGTCTGCTACTGTACGTAACTGATGAGGCGTTTTGAGTATGCGGCCCCTGACCTCCTGGGGGACACAAAAACATGCCTTACAGCCGTGACCTCTTGGGGGGACACAAAAACATGCCTTACAGCCGTGACCTCTTGGGGGGACACAAAAACATGCCTTACAGCCCTGACCTCCTGGGGGGACACAAAAACATGCCTTACAGCCCTGACCTCTTGGGGACACACACACATACCGTGCAGCCCTGACCTCCTGGGGAGACACACACACGCCCCTTGGAGCCTGACCTCTAGGGACACACATGCCATACAGCCCTGACCTCCTGATGCACACACACACACGCTGCCTTACAGCCCTGACCTCCTGGGACACACACACCACGTGCCCTTACAGCCCCTGACCTCCTGGGACACACACACACAACATTACAGCCTGACCTCCTGGGGTGCACACACTCTTGCCCAGCCCCTGACCTCTCCTGGGGTGCACACACACACACATGCCTTACACCCTGACCTCCTGGGGAGACACACACACACATGCCATACAGCCCCTGACCTCAAGGGGTACACACACATGCCTTACAGCCCTGGCCTCCTGGGGTGCACACACACACACACACACTGCCTTACACCCCTGACCTCCTGGGGGACACACACACACATGCCATACAGCCCTGACCTCAAGGGTACACACACACATGCCCCCCCTGACCTCTGGGGTGCACACACACACACATGCCGTGCAGCCTGACCTCCTGGGGTACACACACATGCCTTACAGCCCTGACCTGGGGTACACACACACATGCCTACAGCCCTGACCTCCTGGGGTACACACACACACATGCCGTGCAGCCCTGACCTCCTGGGGTACACACACACATGCCTTACAGCCCTGACCTCCTGGGGACACACACACATGCCATACAGCCCTGACCTCCTGGGTGCACACACATGCCTTACAGCCCTGGACCTCCTGGGAGTACACACACACATGCCTTACAGCCCTGACCTCCTGGGGTACACACACACACATGCCTTACAGCTGACCTCCTGGGAACACACACACATTGCGCTGGCCTCGGCACACACACACACAGCCTTTGGCACCTGACCTCCTGGGGAGACATGCATGTGCCTTAAAGCCCTGACCTCCTGGGACACACACACACATGCCATGGCTCCTGACCTCCTGGGGTGCACACACACACATGCCTTACAGCCCTGACCTCCTGGGGGCCACACACGTGCGCCCTGACTGACCTCCTGGGGACACACACGTGCCTTACAGCCCCAACCTCCTGGGGACACACACACATGCCCATTACAGGTTAGAAGGTACAAAGAGGGCCTGCAGAATCATGCTCGGCGCAGAATACTCCAGCTACACAACGCTCTCTCCACCCTTAAATGCCATCCCTCAGTGACCTCCAACCATGGCCTGAAGGTTTGGCAGTGGACTTCTGCACCACCTGCGTCATTGCCACCTCCTGCCACCCAGCCCCCACCCAGCATGTCAGCCACTACAACAAATTCCGTACAAGGCCATGATGAGTGAGAACAGCACCATCCAATCTATTGTTAAATAATAAACAACTCTGATTTATATGCTGTACAGCCCTGTAAATGTTCAATGCACATTATATCTTATCAAGTAAGTGTATATTTTTAAGCCACGCTGCCTCATTAATAAACCGTTTATTATTATTATTTTATTATTTTACAGCCCTGACCTCCTGGGGAGTCACACACACACACATGCCTTACAGCCCTGACCTCCTGGGCAATATGTGCAGCTGTTGTCTTGGTTTACACACACCTTGCGCCCCAGCCTGACCTCCTGGGGGGACACACCAGTCGTACAGCTGACCTCCTGCAGATCACACCGCATGCCTTGCCCTACATCTGGGCATACACACATCGTACAGCTGGCTGCACACACACGCAGTGTCCTGGGGGACACACATGCATAGCCTTGACCTCCTGGGGTCACACACACACACATGCCCGTGCAGCCCCTGACCTCCTGGGGTCACACACACACATGCCTTACGCCCTGATCTGGGGACACAAAACATGCCTTACAGCCTGACCTCCTGGGACACACACACCTGCCTTACAGCCCTGACCTCTTGGGGTACACACGCCACGCCTGCCCTGACCTCCTGGGAGCCACGCCTGGCCCTGACCTCCTGGGGAGCACACACATGCGTACCTGAACTCCTGGGGACACACACACAACTTGCTTACAGCCCCTGACCTCCCGAGACTGCCTTTGCCTGACCTCCTGGGACACACACACATGCCCTTGCAGCCCTGACCTCTGGGAACACACACATGCGTGGCTCCGCCTCCTGGGGTTCACACACGCCTGTACAGCCCTGCCTCTGAGACACACACACGTGCCACAGCCCTGACCTCCTGGGGACACAAAAATGCCTTGCCTGGCCTCCTGGGGTGCACACACACACATGCCGTTCAGCCCTGACCTCCTGGGGTGCAAACACACACATGCAGTACAGCCCTGACCTGCTGGGGGCACACACACATGCCTTACAGCCCTGACCTCTTGGGGTACACACACACACATGCTGTACAGCCCTGACCTCCTGGGGTCACCACACACACACATGCCGTGAGCCCTGACCTTCAGAGGTTTCAACATGCCAGCCGTGACCTACTGGGGAACACACACACAACATGCCTTACAGCCCTGACCTTCTGGGACACACACACACACATGCCTACAGCCCACTCTGGGACACACATGCCTTACAGCCCTGACCTCCTGGGGAACTGTCCCTGACTGGGAACACACACACACATGCCTTACAGCCCTGACCTCCTGGGGAACACACACACACATGCAGTACAGCCCTGACCTCCTGGGACACACACACAACAACACATGCCTTACAGCCCTGACCTCCTGATATGCCCCACCCTGACCTCCTGGGGAACACACACACACATGCCTACAGCCCCTGACCTCCTGGGAACACACACATGCAGTACAGCCCTGACCTCCTGGGACACACACACACACATGCCTTACAGCCCTGACCTCTGGGGAACACACACACACTGCCTTACAGCCCTGGCCTCCTGGGGAACACACACACAGCCTTGCCTCCTGGGGTGTTGGGGTGGGGGGAACACACACAAACATGCCTTACAGCCCTGACCTCCTGGGGCATCACACACACATGCCCAGCCCTGACCTCTGGGGTACACACACACACATACGTACAGCCCTGACCTCTGGGACACACAAACATGCCTTGCAGCCCTGACCTCCTGGGACACACATGCCCCTGACCCCTCCTGGGGGCACAAACATGCCTTACAGCCCTGACCTCCTGGGAGACACACAAACATGCCTACAGCCCTGACCTCCTGGGGTACACACACACATGCCTTACAGCCTGGCCTCCTGGGGCACACACACACATGCCTTACAGCCCTGACCTCCTGGGGACACACACACAAACATGCCTTACAGCCCTGACCTCCTGGGAACACACACAAACATGCCATTACAGCCCTGACCTCCTGGGGACACACACAAACATGCCTTACAGCCCTGACCTCCTGGGGACACACAAACATGCCTTACAGCCCTGACCTCTGAGGTACACACACAAACGCCTTACAGCCCTGACCTCCTGGGCCACACACAAACATGCCTTACAGCCCTGACCTCCTGGGAACACACACAAACATGCCGCATAAGCCCCTGACCTGCTGGGGACACACAAACATGCCTTACAGCTGACCTCCTGGGAAACACACACAAACATGCCGGTACAGCCCTGACCTCCTGGGACACACAAACATGCCTTACAGCCCCTGACCTCCTGGGGGACACACACAAACATGCCGTACAGCCCTGACCTCCTGGGGGACACACACAAACATGCCTTACAGCCCTGACCCCTGGGACACACACAAACATGCCTTACAGCCCTGACCTCCTGAGTACACACACAAACATGCCTTACAGCCCTGACCTCCTGGGACACACACACATGCCGTACAGCCCTGACCTCCTGGGACACACACAAACATGCCCTTACAGCCCTGACCTCCTGGGAGTCACACACACACACATGCTGTACAGCCCTGACCTCCTGGGGTACACACACACACATGCTGTACAGCTGACCTCCTGGGGTGCTTAACATGCCTTATAGCCGTGACTTCCTGGGAACACACAGACACGTGCCTTACAGCCCTGACTTCCTGGGGACACACACACACATGCTGCACAGCCCTGACCTCCTGGGGGTCTTAACATGCCTTATAGCGTGACTTCCTGGGAACACACAGACCCGTGCCTACAGCCCTCTTCTGGGAACACACACACACACATGCATTACAGCCTGACCTGCTGGGGAGACACACACACATGCCTTACAGCCCTGACCTCCTGGGACACACACACACACACCCTACTGAGTTGCCTACTATGAGATATGGCATGGGTTACAGAATAAATTGTGATCATCAGAAAGTGTAAAATGATTAAAGAAACTAATTTTTAATAAAAATACATAGCCCTCCCCGCCAGTGGCAGCAGGAGAAGGTGGATCAAGTGTATAGGGTGAAGGGGCACATTATAATGCTTCTAATAGTGGTGTTGTGACCACATTAATCTTTGGTCAATGAAATACTAAGGAATCAAAGTAAGGAATGCAAAACAAGCAATACTCAGCCATTGAAAAATAGAGTATAGTATATGATGTAGCGACAAACATGTAGTGTGTGTCACTATACTAATTATCTGGCTCATTGTCCTCGTGCGGCAGAACCATCGACCCTAGAGGGTCAATTATTATTAAATTTTATGCCAAACATTTCTCTCGCCATGATCATACCACCCCCCTTTTTCTCCGCGGATCTACGCGATTCACGTGTTGCCTAAAAGTATATATTAAATGCGTCCTCAGAAAGCGTGAATTTGCTACCAGAGTTTAACAGTTAATTCATGTATAAGATTTCTGATAAACTTCCTACGTGCTCATGTTTGAAATAATGAATGTATGTATCTACAATGTACAGTATATATAATTTAGCTAAATATCTTTCTCACAGAAACGGTCATCCCAAAGATTATGTATAAACTCTTCAGCTGGGAAAAAATGCATTATAGAAGGCAAGGTGAAGACCACTCATTTTCACTGGGTTCAATGATGTTATTTTCCAGCAAATGCTTCACCTACTGCTTAAGGTAATCTTTCTTAAAATGTGTTTTTTTTATAGGGAGTGCATTACCTACATCTACATCTTGATGTACTAATGATGTCGGCTTTGGTACGCATTTCCCCACTCTGACTCTTAGACAAATGCTTAAATTTTTCTGGCAAATTTTCCACATCACTGTTACATAACTTTATATCCAAAAAAGACATCATCTTCACTCTCCTTAGGGACACTGACACAGGCAATAACACTGATTTATTTTGACTCCTTACTATGATACTCTTTCATCATAATAATATGGCACACTCTTTCTTCTCTACCTCTCTCTGGAGTTTTGACCACATAATCTATATCATTAATCTTCTTGGTGATCTCATATGGACCCTAAGAGGTTAACCCTGCACAGGTAAAAACAACACCACCTTATCACCCACATCAAATACACGTTCTTTAGCCTTAACATCAAACCTGGTTTTCATTCTCTGTTATGAACTACACAAATTTTCCCTAGCTAGGTCCCATGCTTTGAATAAATATTCTTTAAAAGTAGATGCATGATCCAGAGCTGTTAGTTTTGGGCTGTCCTACAAGCACATTTCTTTAACCACTTTCAAGGGACCTCTCACAGTATGTCCAAAAATAAGCTCATAGGGGCTAAACCCAAAGGACTCCTGTACTGCATCACAAATGGCAAAAAGTAAAAATGGTCCACCCTCATCCCAGTCCTTATCAGTTTCATGACAATTTCCAAAGCATGCTCTTCAGAGTTTAATGAAATCTTTCAAGGGCTCGCTGACTCTCTGGATGATCGGCACTTGAATGTACCAGTTTAATTCCCAACTCAAACAAAGTTTCCTGAAAATATCAGGACATGAAATTGCTTCCCTCGTCAGACAGGATCTCTTTGGGAAAGCCAAAATTAGTGAAGAATCTCATCAAAGCTTAAACTACTGATTTAGCAGAAATGTTCCACAGGGTCACCACTTCAGGGAATCGGTAAAATTGCACATAATTATTAATAAGTACTGGTTTTCTGACTTCGTCTTGGGTAATGAACCCAAACAATCTATCAAGACTTTATTGAATGGTTCATCTACACTAGGGGCTGGGATAAAAGGTGCCTTTACTATTGTTTTGTTTGGTTTCCCTACTAACTGACACACATGGCAAAATTTACAAAAATTAACAACTTCCATTTGTACACCAGGTCAAGAAATATGTGCCATCACTTTATGACGGGTCTTTCTAATTTCTAGACATTTAGAAATTAGAAAGACCCGTCATAAAGTGATGAGTACATAGGGGTCTCGTGCGCTAGGCTAAGTACATCCCGTCTAAATCTAGGTGGTACAGTGGTCCCTCGGATAACGAGCACAATCCGTTCTAGAAGGTTGCTCGCTTTTGGGTAATTGGTTCCAGCTCACCGAAAATTGCCTAAAATCAACAAAAAGGGTAGTAAAGTACACTTACTTTGAGGTGTGTATGTAGAAGGCTCCTGGATGATGATGATGATGGGAATTAGAATGGGGGTGGAGGAGAAGGGAGAAGAGAAGGCATTGGGGTGGAAGAGAAGTCACCCCATGGTGCCATTTCACCCATAAATTTTTTGTTCTCTTGGTGTACTTCAAGATTATTTTCTTTAAATCAACACTGCACTGCATTATATATTGTCAATATGTAAAATAAATTTCACAATGACCAATAATTTGCTTGGAAACACGGAAAAAAAGCATTTAGTTGAAGAGAGTCTGAAGCAAGATGTTACCTCCACTGAAAAGACACAGAGACTGACGCCTGTTTGGTGTGTTGACAGGCTATTTGGAGCGCATAAAACTAGTTTCCTTTACTTCAATTATGTTCAATAATTGTTAAAATTACTAAAAAATTTAATATTAAACTTTTAAAATTATTGAATAGTATAAACTTCTTGATATTTACTAAAATAGTAAGGAATTTAAGCCCTAGAACCGATTACTGTATTGGCGGACTAATACTACAGCTGGTGGACCGCCAAATGCAAGCGAAAACATGTGGAGGGTCGCTCGTTAAAAACTCGTTAATCGAGGGATTGCTCGTTAACCGAAGTTAAGAAATTTATGGAAGGTAAATCGTTAACCGAAATCTCGTTAACCGAGGCGCTCGTTAACCGAGGGATCACTGTACAGTAATAACATAACAACAGATGACAGTAATAACATAAGTGATTTTCTTTAAACAGTTCAGATAAGCAGTGTTATCTCCACCTTCCCCCCCCCCCACAGATTTGCCTTTTTCGGAATGGGGTCTGCCCCAATTAGTCCAATTTATAGAGGTTCTACTGTGTGTGTGTGTGTGTGTGTGTGTGTGTGTGTGTGTGTGTGTGTGTGTGTGTGTGTGTGTGTGTGTGTGTGTGTAATAATAATAATGAATAATTATCGGGTTATTGAAAGAGCATAGCAGCCGGAAGGCTGAAAATATACAGTTACATAATTGGGGAATGGGTCACTTGATTAACAAATAATATACAAGTAACATATGCGATACAAATATGATGTATAATAACTGGGTGTGTGTGTGTGTAAACAAAACATCTATATGATACGAGCCATCAAATGGAGGTAATTTTAGGGTACGAGGCATGAATATAGCTGAGTGTGACAGTCGAGACAGCACACGACTGCCAGACATAGGAGAACACCCGGCAACACCAGTTGATCGGCGACTCGCTGAGTACAGCTGTACCAAGTGCCAGCACCAAGCTGCTGAATGCATATGAGACCAAAGAAAAATTTACTTTTCTACAAATGTTTACTCTAGGCTAAAAACCTTGAAGGTGTTAACTCTTGGCTAAATATTACAGAAGGTTCAATGTTTTTAGGTAGCTTAAGTTATACTTACCCATGCTAATGAATCCAGTCTATATTAGGGGAAAAAAAAGGAAACCTGGTAGAAAGTACATAAACAAGCAGGAAAGGTGTGCCCCTGGGTTCAAGGCAGCCGAGGACAGCCTGACACTTATCCTCTGTGGCAGTGCAGCTGGCCACATCATCAAACCTGGCTTGCTTTAACACTCAGCAACCACTAGGAGTTTAAAGAGTACAAACAAGAATCTTTTGCCAGTTTTTTGGCAGTCAAGCAAAAAGGTATGTGTAACTGTGCAAGCATTCCTGGATTGGTTCCATAAATGTTTTGTCCCGGAAGTGGAAAAGTACTGTACCTTGCTTCCAAGAAGATGGAATGCAATGTGCTATTAGTGATAGATAATGCACCAAGCCATCCAGGTGTAGAGGTGGTGTTCCTACCCCCTAACACCACTGCTCTTATTCAGCCTCTTGATCAGGGTGTAATACGCACCATCAAGGCATATTACACCCGACGCCCTTTTAGTCGTATCCGTAGTGCTTTGGACGCAGGCCCTGACCTTGATGTTAGCAAGTGTTGGAAGTACAGCAGCATTGCAGACTGCATTACCAACATCAGTGAAGCATTCAATGAACTCAAACCAGAGATAGTGAATGCTTGTTGGCAAACCTTCTGGCCTGAGTGTGTGAATAACTTCCAGGGATTTCCATCCATAGGATAGGTCTATAGGATGTGAATGGCATTGTGAGTGTTGCACGTCAATTGGGAAGTGAGGGGTTTGTGGATATGGCTGCTGAAGACATGGAAGAGCTGATTGATGGGCATGGAGAGAAACTGACAGAAGAGGATTTGGAAGAGTTAGTAAAAAGTGGCGAGAAGATGAAAAAGAAATATTGGAATTGCAACAAGAAGGTTGGGCTTGAACAATTTTGGTGAGCTATTTCGACAGGTGAAGATGGTAACTAATTTCATTGTTGACCAATACCCTTCCACGGAACAAAACCTTAAGATTGGCCGAGGAATCAACCAGATATTGTTTTCCTACCAGAAAATGTTTAAAGACTTCAAAGCAAAGAAAAAACAACTACCAATCACAATGTTTTTCAAGAAAGAACCAGCTGCTACCACCGCCGCTCCACCCAGCCATGTGCCACCTCCCACCTCTCCACCAACCACCACTGCATCACCCTCTTCCAACAGTGATCCTGATAATCCCCCTATGCTTCAGTAACCACTTCATCAAGCTCCAAACTTCCACATACAAATATAAGTATAGTATTGGTGACTAAGTTTCTCATATACAGTATAGGTTATACGAGTATTTAAGTTAGCCTGTGTAGGATGCATTAGCGGAAATGCCTATTGGGATCAACAAGCGCTTCATGATGCTCAGAGTCCCACTGAATCACTCACGTCATGCCTTTTTCATCAGTGCATACGCCCCAACACTGTATGCAGGGGATAACATCAAGGAGGCCTTTTACGCCGACCTCGACAGAGTGCTAACCTCTATCCCCAGAGAAAACAAGGTTGTGCTTCTTGGTGATTTCAATGCCAGAGTTGGCAGAGATAATGACATTTGGCAAGGAACCATAAGGAGAAATGGACTAAGCAAGTGTAATCCCAACGGCCTACTCCTCCTCAGTAAGTGTGCTGCACACAACCTCACTATCACCAATACCTTGTTTAGACAGGCTGACAATTTCAAGGGTTCGTGGCAACACCCACGATCCAAACACTGGCATCTCATTGACAACATCAATGTCAGAGAAAGAGATTGCCATGATGTCCTCACCACCCTCAGACCACTGCGACACTAATCATCAGCTCATCAGAGCCAAGCTATAACTTCATGTCGCCCCAAAACGGTGAAGGCAGCAAGCCTCCAGAAGAGGTTTTAACACCAAGCAGTAGCACATGCTTTCAGAGAGCAGGCTCGAACTTGGGCTGATAAACAACCCAAATTCCAGTGCTGAATGGGATATTCTTGACACTGTCATGACAAAAACCTGCAGAGAGATCCTCGGCCAGATCGAAAGGATACACCAGGACTGGTTTGATGAAAATGACCCGGCAATCAATGTACTCGTCGATGATAAACGTGTTACTTTAACTGACTGGCAGAACAATCCTCAGTCTCGTACCAAAGCTGATACCTTCCACAAGAAGAAAGTGACGGCCCAGCGTGAACTTCACAATCTAAAGAATGACTGGTTTAAAAATAAAGCATGTGAAACACAAAAATTTCCAGATCAGCACAAGATGCACCAATTTTTAAATTTCACTAAAACATTTTATGAGCCAATCACTCGTGGCACAGCCCCCGTCCGCTCATCCGACGGTAACTCCCTAATTAAAGACGATGAAAGCATCCTTCAGCGCTGGAAAAAGCACTACCATTCACTGCTTAACCAAAACACCAATGTGGATGTCCTGACTATCCAGCAGGTCCCTCAGCATCCAGAGATGACCCACCTCAGCTATCCTCCATTCCTGGATGAGGTAGCTACTGCCATCAAAAAATTACAAAGCTTCAGGGCCTGATGGAATCACAGCCGAGGTGTAGGTGTATAAAGCAGGAGGACCTCTGCTTACCAGCTGTTCTCCACTCTCTCCTGGAAAATATATGGGAAAAGGAGGAAATCCCCAAGCTCTTAAAGACGCCTCCATTGTCAATATTTATAAGAACAAGGGAGATCGGTCAGACTGTGGCAACTACTGCGGGATCTCGCTTCTATCCGTAGCTGGCAAGATTATTTTCCAAATCCTCCTAAACAGACTTCTTCCTGAGGCAGAAAACTTCCTCCTAGAATCTCAATGTGAGTTTAGACCATCACGTGGCACCACTGGCATGATCTTTGCTGCCTGCCAGATACATAAAAAGTGCAGAGAACAGCGTCGTGACCTGTACATGGCTTTCATCCACCTAACCAAGGCCTTCGACTCGGTCAACAGGGAAGCCCTTCGGAGGACCCTCAGCCGTTTTGGCTGCCCACCAAAATTCATCGCCATTGTGAAACAACTCCACGATGGCATGAATGGCAGTGTCCTGCACAATGGCACCCAGTCTGAGTTCTTCCTCATCCAAACAGGGATTAAACTAGGGTGTGTACTGGCACCGTCTCTATTTTCCATTTTCTTGGCTACCTTCCTTACTCGTACCAGTGCAAATTTAGCCAGCGGGGTGGACATCGAGTACCGGATGAAGGGTCTTTTCAACTTAAGATGACTCCAGGCAGGATCAAAGGTGTCGGCAGCTTCTATTACTGAACTCCAGTATGTAGACATCCTCACCCTTGTTGCTCACACTGAACGCGACCTGCAGGAGATCCTGAACACCTACGCAGATGCGCATGCACACTTCGGCCTTGAGGTGAATGCACATAAGACTCGGATTCTCTTTCAGCTTGCCACTGGTTCTGTCACACCTCCACCATCCGCCCAGCTTAACGGTACAACCCTCTCTAATGCTACACACTTCCAGTATCTTGGTTCCCACCTGTCCACCACAGTGGACATCAATGAAGAGATTCAGCATCAGATTAGATGTGCATCTCAATCCTTTGGCAGACTCCAAAACTGTGTTTCAGCTGTAGGGAGCTGAAATTATCTACAAGTTACACATATATTGAGCAGTGGTCCTCCTTACCCTGCTAAATGGCAGCGAGACATGGGTCACATACAGGAAGCACCTCAAGGCACTTGAAAACTTTCACCAACAGCCTACGTTCCATCCTCCGAGTTCGCTGGGAAGACAAGAGAACAAATGCCAGTATTCTTGCTGACACTAACTGTAGGAGCATCGAGGCTACCATTATCCATGAACAACTATGATGGACTGGCCATGTTACCCGCATGGACGACAGTAGACTGCTAAAGCAGCTACTTTACAGTCACCTAACGAATAGTAAACGTAACGCTGGCGGGCAACTGAAAAGGTATAAGGATAGTCTTAAGACAAACCTGAAAAAGTGCCAAATTGACCCCCTCACCTGGGAGATGATTGCTCCACACCGTAATGCTTGGAGGATCACCACACAAGAAGGTGTCAATACTTTCGAGTTAGCCTGACTGCATAACGAGGCAAACAAGCACCAACGCCGGAAAGATGCTGTCGTCGCCCCTCCCGCACTAGATGTAGCCCTCATGTGCAACTGTGAACGACCCTGCCGGTCCCTCATCAGCCTCTTTAGTCACCTTAGAACTCACCAACGTAAGTGACATCCATAATAACTCATACCATTGTATCACTGCTGGATGATCGTCATACTCGATTCCGAGTGACAGCAAAGTAGTAGTAGTAAGTATATATTAGTGCACTAAGTTAGTATACAAGTTGCTATTCGTGGGTTTGCCAATCGTGCTATTTCTTGGAACCTAACCTTCACGTATAGCAAGGGTTTAGTGTATGCTTTCATAATAGCTGTTTATGTGCTACAATTTTAAGTTTTAATGTTACAGTGTACAGTTAAAGCTACTTTTAGGATTAATCTAGTGATCTGAACAGAGGCTTCACAGCCAGTTAAAGAGGGTTTACTGTACATTTTAGGCCTGGTGCTCCAAATTCCTTTGGAAAAAAAAATAATAAATATACAGCAACCCTCGGGTCCCAAGCCTGCTGGATATATGGTTCCATACCTGCACTCTTATGTGGCTTAAAAATAAAGAAAACATAAAACAAAACTATGAAATAAGAAAAATGAAGAGCATGGTTGAGTATGTGTGGGAAGTGAACGTGTGTGACAGCCAGCTGGCACTGTCTTCCCTCCCCCGGGGCCCAATATGATGTCAAGGCATACACACAGCACAGAGTGGCAGGCAAACACATCTGAGTCAGCTGACAGGCTGAACTGTGTGGTTCACTCTCGGCATCACCCAGATATATTTTTTATACATAAAATGTGCACTATTGTAATGATGTGCCATATATCATTTTCATTGTTTATTAGTTTTTTGCATATGCAAAATACAGAATAATGAAGGACTGGAACCTATTCCCCTTTAAATCCAACTCTGACAACAAAGTTTGTGAGGACAAAGTGATTTTCATAAACATATCCACTTCATTTCCAGAGGTGTAACAGCATTTAATTTAACAGAATTCTCCCATTAAAACATGTATGCTGCAGTATAAAAATACAGTAATTTGTATAGAAATGCAAATGCAGACAACACAGTTAAGCGTAAATACTTGAAAATACATTCTCCTATACACACACATAAAATCTTTCATACAAACAAACAGAGATTTCCACATGTGTGAAGGTGCCACACTAGTGATACATCATTACTGTGGTGGTCTGATGGTGATGGTGTTTAGTGGCCACCTTTGTGATGGCCATAATTAAATATATAATCAGATTTTACCTCGCGCAAGGGTGATCAGGTCCTTTATACCTTCCTGGTGCCCGTGTCAAAATTACATTACCACTTGGACCAGGGAGGTGACTTGAGCACATTTTACCAATGAATGGCATACCTGCACTCTGATTGGCAGTTGACATCTCATGTCAATTAGTTATAAATTAATCTATACTATATTTTGAACAATTTAGCATATAAATATACTTTACAATACATCTACGCAAATGCATACAGTCTCTCCTCGACTTATGACAACCCGGACATACGACGGCCATGGTCGTATAAAATATTTTTCACATTACGTATTTTCGAGTCCCGACGTTAGTGATCGCGTTGTGTACTGACAAAATTTGTTTTGTAATTTCCTTTAAAATGGCTGGCAACGTAAAAGTGAGAGTTCTCGTGGTACTGAGAAGAAAAAGAGACACCCATTTAAAATTTCTATGTATTATTTTCGCCTTTTTGACTTACGACTAATTCGACTTACGACCTGGTCGTCGGGACGGAACCTCGTCGTAAGTCGAGGAGAGTCTGTATACTCTTACACAAAACCTTTTTTAAACACACAGACTGACCCATGATGCCAACCCACGTGACCAGAAGCAGACTGACCTAACGTCATTAGCTGTCAGGTCTCTATCTCGGGAGGGGATGTTGGGCCCAGCAAGACCTTGTCGTCGATCTCTTTGATGATGATCTGATGACAACTGCTGCTTACACACAAGAATGACTCCTAAACATCAAAGAAAATTTAAAATTTTTATTTTATTTTAAGGCTTTCAATTTTTTCATTTGAATTACATGAATTGCAGGGGGAGGGGGGGGGGTTATATAGGAAATCCAACTTGATTGTAGGGAGAAATGCATGAACTTTGCCCTTGTCTTCAGAGGTTGCAAAAGTTATGGAGCTTGGTGATTTTGAATGCTTGAGGAGAGGTAATTTGGGGTTGGAATTCATACACTGGTTTTGAAAAATATTAGGTAAGCTACTCTTTTTTGGTGTAGGCTTTTATATTTTCACTTAGCCTTCTGTTGATCCATTTGTATAATACTGCACAGAAAACATTTACCAGTTTATCATGTACTGTAAAGACATTAATAAATTATCAATATATCAATTCGTAAACCTTTTTAAAGTTTAGAATTACGTTTTAGTGTACCACTAAGGCTAAACCCTGGATGGTCTTTAAACATTTAATATTAATGCAGAAGATCAATTTTCATCAACATATAATGCTATCTGAAGATCAATTTCTTGTTTCAAGATGGAACCCAGCACGAACTCGGCATTATAAACAGCTGAAAAAAGAAAATATTTTTAAAACATTTTATAACATTTTACCATGGCAGCACAGTGGTGCACAAAAGGGTATTTATTACCTTAGAGACAAAATTTTATATGTTAGGTGGTTTGACCAGGGGCAGAAGATGAGCTACATTGCCAAAACTTTGGGCCTGGCTACTTCCACTGTTGGAACAATCCGTGATAACAAATAGAAAATTAGGGCGACAGTACTGCTAATGTTGCTATTCCAATGTCAGCTCGTACTTTTCTTTGAAGTGATATAATGATAAAATGGAATGGTTACTCAGTGTATGGATAGAGGACCAGACCAAGTGAAATTTGCCCATTAGTACAATGGTGATTCAGGAGGCTAAGATTCTGTATGCAGATTTAAAGCAGGAAGAAGATGGTAACTCAGATGAAAAACCCTTTAATGCCAGCAATGGGTGGTATGGACCATTTAAAAATATGTTCCAACCTACGTACACAACATCAAGATGATAGGTGCAGCAGCCAATGCTGATACTGAGGCTGCCAAAAATTATCCAACTGAACTATAAGTAATAAATGAGGCTGATGAATACACACCACAGTAAGTATTTAATGTTGATGAAACAGGCCTCTTTTGGAAGCGGATGCCTGCCAGAGCCTTTATTTAAACCGAGGAGAAAACAGCTTCTGAGTTCAAGGCTTCCAAAGATCGTGTGACGCTCCGGTTAGGGGTAATGTAGCTAAATCCCATTCTTGTGTACCACTCAGAAAATGCCAGGGCTTTCAAGGGCTACAACAAATCCAGGTCACCTATAATATGGCACTCCAATAAGTAGGCATGGATGATGGCAGCCTCTCTTCCAAAATTGGTTTACTAAGTGCTTCTGTCCTGCTGTAGAAAGGTACAGTAACTAACAAAATGTTGCAAACAAAGCCCTGTTACTTCTTGATAATGCTGTTAACCTTAATGACCTTTCACCTAACATCAGGGTTGAATACCTGCCCAGGACACAACTTCAGTGCTTTGGCCTATAGATCAAGGTGTGATTGCTAACTTCAAGGCATACTATCTACACAGGATATTTAGACAATTTAACACCATGAATGCTGTCAACAATATTGCTGACTCCTGGGATGAGGTGAAAAATACAACTATGAATGGTGTGTAGAAGAACATCTGGCGAGATTGTGTTTATGATTTACAAGGTTTTCCCCAGGTCCAGCCCTTGGATCAGGTGCAGCAGGAACTTGTAACTCTGGCAAATAATACAGGGTTCCAGGAAGTAGACCAAGCTGGTGTAGTAGAGCTATTAGAGTCACAATGAGATTTAATGTTAATGGAGGATGAGCAAGTTTCCGCTAAGGAACAGGAGACCTGTACAGAAGTTGCATCATGCCATGAAAGGTCAACAAAGGTTTTGTCTAAAATGCTTAGTCAACAGCAGGATGTAATGCAAGCTGCTGAGACACATGATCCAGACCGTGAACGCACCCTCAAGTTTACGAGAGAAATGGAGAACCGAGATATTGCACCGTCAAAGACAGATCACATTGGACAAGTTCTTTGTCCCAAAACCTCAGCCAGCAGCCCAAGAAGATGATGATGATTCACAGGGAGAGGCAGGAGTCAGCAGTGACCCACCATCAACTCCCAGTACAGTAACTCCAATTGCACCATCTCACCTCACCTAACTCAGTACTCAACATCATTTCTGGTCAGTAAAATTCGAGTGTCTTGTTTATTAATATAATGTTACATCATGAATGATTTATTGTATGTGGTTAAAACCATCTAATATCATACACATAAGTGCTTATGTAACGTTTTTGGGCCTCAAAAATTTTCCGTAGGAACAACCTCAACTTTTATAATGGAAGTATATGGGAAAAAAGATTTCATGTTATGGAATTTTGTGTAATAGAAAGATATTCCAAAATGGAACCCTTCCGTAACCCGGGGAATGTGTGTACATAAAAACAAAAATTTACTCACGCATGTTTTCCTGGAGAAGATCCTTCACTAAATGTACATCAGATTGTGTAGCAATGGTTAAATACTTGTAAAGTCCATCTCTAAAGAAGAAGAAAAAAATGGAAGCTATTAACATTATAACACAGAGAAGTAAATCATATTATTACAATCTCATCTCACTGGTGCATACAAACAATGAATATGAAAGGAGAGGGAGAGGAAGGATCTTGACACTCTCCAAGCACATTCCAGAAAACACATGCCGATACTTTCACAATTCAGTTAGTGACTCAACCAAGCACTTGCTGTCCCTCTCTCCTACGTTTTACTGAACAATATAAATAATCTAGATGCATAAAAAAAAAATAATAAAAATCAGACGGACTTAGCATTTTTCCCGGCATCTAAGGTGCACCACCACGAAGGTGCACTCCTAACTTAGCAGGGAATATCTAGGAAAAAAGGCAAGAAAAAAAAAAGAAAAAAAAAACCAGCAGCAATGGATTCTTCATCAGCGTTAAAGAATCTTACTCTGCTTTATATGTTAAATTACCTTATACAGTAAAAGTCCAAAAATCCGGATGCCAGAAATCCGGACCACCCGAGAATCCGGACTTTTCGCAAACTATTTTTTTTTTTTTAGCGGGCTTTTGTGTGTATGTGCGCATGCGTGAGCGCCACAGCTGCACAGCGACAACAAGCGACCACATGGTCGCCACTTTAAAACGAGCAATCAAACTGTGACAACATACCATATAAACTCGTCTATAACCCCCCTCGTTTATTGGTCGACCCTGATCTTTTGACCAAGAAATCGTTAATTTATGATATTCCTCGTTTATAGTTCGACCCATGTTTTTGAGGGTAATGGAACAACAAAACCTTCAGTAACAACGCTCTACGCCCTATAAACTGAAGCTCGCCGTGCCTGAAACACTAGTGCCGAAGGCAAATTGTTTACCATTTATTATTACGACACTTTACACTGAAACGCGGGTAGTTTCAACAAAAATATTGTATATTTTCATTCAAGTATTTATTCAAGTCAATTAGGAGGGAATATTATTGTAATACAACAGTTTTTTAACTAAACCATTCGAAAAGCGATTACGGTAACATCTTTTGAACGAAAGAAAGCGAAAGTCATTGTTTTCGTCACGATTTTATCCCACTTTCCACTGTAATACGTACGTAATTTCAGCAAAAATATTACATTTCTGTGAATGTATTATATCAAGCACAGTATGAATAGAATATCATTGTAATATAACAGAATTTTAACCGAAAACTATTAAAAAAACGAGTAACATCTCAAGAACATCGGAAGCTTAGGTAAAGTCCTTTGTTTTCGTCATGTATTTTATCCTATTTTACATTGAAATACATCACGTTTCAGCAAATCTATTATTTATTTCCGAGAATATATTCATTCAGGAGCAGTTTAGGTAAAATATATGTGTGATGTAATAGTTTTTTAACTGAAAATGATTCGAAAAACACGTACCCTCTAGCCCTGTTCAAGGAGAGGACTGGGAGAAGCTGTTTGGTGCTGCAGACGATGACAAGGAAAATGATTTTGATGGATTTTAATGAAAACATTCAAAAATATGGTATCGTAGTATTTATTCAAGTCAATTAGGATAGAATATTATTGTAATACAACAGTATTTTAACTGAAAACCATTCGAAAAGCGATTACGGTAACATCTTTTGAATGAAAGAAAGCGAAAGTCATTGTTTTCGTCACGATTTTATCCCACTTTCCACTGTAATACGTACGTCATTTCAGCAAAAATATTACATTTCCGTGAATGCATTATATCAAGCACAGTATGAATAGAATACCATTGTAATATAACAATATTTAGAGTCCTACTCTTTCCATTTACAGAGTACTGTACAAGCCCATAATAATGGCTCCTAAAGTAGATAAACTTCGTTGTGTGAAGAGAAAGAAGAACACGTTGAAATTGAGTGACAAACTTGAAATAATTAAGAAACTAGAACGTGGTGTGAGCAATACTGCTCTAATGGAAACATACGACATTGGAAAGTCTACAATTTATGATATAAAAAAGGCAAAAACTAAATTTCTAGAAATCACAGCTTTTTTATTAAAACTGCTCGTTTTGATAAATGAAGCATGCTATATTTGCTAATGAATAAACTATCAAAATGTACCTGTTCATCGCTTCTTTATTCCTCCTTAAATTTTAATTTTAAAAGTACCGCCTGAGAATCCGGAAAATCCGAAAATCCGGACCGACCAAATCCCCAAGCAGTCCGGATTTTTGGACTTCTACTGTATTAACAGTTCCCTTATGGTTTTCCTTCCCCAAGGATCAACTGTCATTGACTTGGGCATTTTTATACAGTATATCAATAATAAATAATATTTCTAATTGCCGGAATCCCTTTTAACTGGAACTTTCCGATAGCCAGAACTGAAATTTTCTCAGAATTTTTGGGGTTTGGGGAAAGATTTTCAGATGGGAGCAATTTCTGGAAAATTTTGCACAGGTCAATGACCCACATTAGGGCCTGGGGCAAAAAATATAATAATAATAATAATAATAATAATAATAATAATAATAATAATAATAATAATAATAATAATAATAATAAATTACTGTAATACAAATTATTAAAAATTATAAAAAGATTAAATAAAAATATTATAATAATAATAATAATAATAATAATAATAATAATAATAACAAAGGACAATAAATAATTTAAAAATTATAAAAGAAGATCAATAGTGAGAAACGACATATGTATGTTGTGTTTTCAAAGTAAAAGAAACAATTGAAAGTCAAATTAGTCAGGCAGCAGGGTCTACCATTAGACAATACATTATACCTTCAATACTTTCCCAGTCGGTAGTACCTCCCTGTTTGATAGCTGCCTACTACCTGGCTCTTTAAAGCATGGAAAATTATCTAGTGAAAATTTATTTATAAAATATGTATCATATTGCTTTTTGACCTTAGTGATAGTAAGCTGGTGAATTTATAAAACAGTATGCAGATATTTCCACCGTGTACTGAAAACTTGTTAATAATAATATATTAATCTTTTATATCAGTTACACAAAAGTCAAACTTTTAAGCATATTTGGCTTACTTGTTTTTTTCTTTAATATCTTTTAATGTGCGTCTTTTGATTTCAACTGTTCCTCCGGCACATTCTATAATTTCCCGTAGCCAAGTTCGTCCAGGAACAACTGATGGCGTCAGGTAAAACGTCTTCCCCTGCAAAAGAAACAGTGATTCCAATATATAACTACTGGGAATATTTAAAATTGTAGATCACACAAGTAATCATCAGAATGAAGTATAATTCCATGGATACAATTCCAACCTTGTCCATTCCATGTCTTTTTCTCTCTCTTTTTGTTTGTTCTAGCCATATCTTTAAAATGGTTCTCATCTATGATCTGGTACACATACTCACACTTAATATAAGATCAAATTCCTAAAACTGCCTCATATTCATGATTTTTCTGATTCATTATTCTGTTTCTAACTATTCTATATATCAAGAACACATATTTTTCAAAATCAATAAGACTCCGTTGAATATGTTGCTAAGAGATAAGAGAAATTTAAATTAGATTTTCTGCAGGGATTGAAAAGTCATGGCAGAAGTGATGGAGTGACTAATGAAAAATATAAATGTCTTATATAAAACAAGTAAATGTAACATGTTTACTTTAATGGCACTGCTCAATAACAAATACCACATTTTAAGGCATATGAGACGCACTGTACCCCCATTACAGCAGGGAATAGTTAGGGTGGGGTTTTTTTTGTGTGTGTGTGTGTGCGCGTGTGTGTGGAGTTAAGCATTTAATGTTTACTTCTACTAATATGGAACATGATACAGTAAGTCTGTGGCCATAGTGTTCTTAAAATGAGAAAAAATACCATAAACTCTATATGCTGTAAAATATAATACGCTACAGTAGTGCCTAAGTAAAGTAAACTTCAATTTTGGGAATTGGTTGGGGCTCATAATAATATAAACATGGATCACCTTGAACACTGAAGCAGCTAGACAGTTAAGTGATTATTTTAATACAGTATAAAAAAGAAACTTACTGTTAAAAGTTGTCTTCTATTAGGCTTCATTAATGTATCCTTTAGGCTGAATTTAAAGACATGCTCATATTCTGGCATATCCATAAAGTAATTTTCTTCAGCTGTTGAAGAAAGTGAGACTTATAAGTAATAAAATCATGGATGATTATATATTAATAACAAATATCGTTATCATCCTTCCTATTCTCTTTTGTGAGGGGTAAAGCATCCAAATTATAAGAAATTAAATTAAAACAGATCAGTGGTAATATCAAAAGTATTAAAACACTATAGGGGTTCAATGTTTTAGATACCAGAATAGCAAAGGGGTTCTATTTTTATACATTAATGGACAGTCAGCCAAAGATTCACCGACCCCACCCTGGGTCTCGTGCTGACAATTTTACCTGGCAATACTTGTTAATTGAAGGCTGTATGTAAAGGTGATTGTGATTGGTGGATCTATTTTTGGCTGTATCACTGTCAGGATAATTATTAAACACACCAAAGGTAAAATTTTTATAATAAACTGTTCATTGTTATTCAAGGTCATGAGCAGTGTCTAAATGTTTGTATATTTGTTTAAATAATGAAGACAATTTGATGTGAGAGTCTTGTAGCAGCTGTGGTTGTAGTTGAGTTGCCATTTCATTAATATAACATTCTTCATTATTTAAGCAAATATATGAACATTTGGAAACTTCTCATGTCCTTAAATAACAATGAATAGTTTATTATAAAAATTTTACCTTTGGTGTGTTTAATAATTATCCTGACAGTGATACAGCCAAAAATAGATCCACCAATCACAATCACCTTTACATACAGCCTTACTTTAACAAGTATTGCCAGGTAAAATTGTGAGCACGAGACCCAGAGTGGGGTCGGTGCATCTTTGGTTGACTGTACCTGGTCACCATAAATGTTATCCTATTTCTCATTATTAATGAACTGAGTCGTATATTATGGAATATATCAACAATGAAATAATTTTAGTATTATTGGCTATAAGAGATAATCTAACAGGATTTCTTTTCTTTTTTTCAAATACAGGTTATCCCCCACTATTGTATATGAATGGGTTAGAGTCCTTGAAAACCACTCCTCAAGTTAATATTTGTATATCAAATATAGAAAAAATTGGGTTCAGTTCCCCAACGACAAGAAAACCCTAATACGTACTACTGTATCATAATTAAAAACAATATAAAATGTACTTAACTACTGTAATTTAGGACTTAAGTTAAAGAAAATCCCAATATTTTACTGTACTGTACTGTACTGTACTGTACCTTAAATTAATGAAATCAACTATGGCATTCCCGTGTTTTTTGGTGTCATTATTTCAACCTCATTTTCAATTATCAAAGGCTTACTCGGTCTCTTAGCGATGGTGGATGTTGCCAAGGAATCACACAATGCTTGGATGCCATAGTGAAAAGATTCACAAAAGGACGGCACAATTACTGTACACATGGATAAAGAGAGATAACTGTACTATCACTGTGCAGTATAGTATCTAAATGGCAAGTCAATGGAGGGAGTGGATGTGTCCAGCGTACATGATTTTAATTTTTGCTGGGACCATCATTCGTAGATGCAAGAATAGCTATAATACAGTAAGAAAGAGGTGTGTGAATAGAAAATTGGTGTAAGTGTACAGTATATTCGTATAGCGAGGGATACCTGTACTGTACATAATAAATATGTCTGCTAGATTCTTATACAGTAACTAATAAAAAAAATTATCCTCTATTCTCTTTTTAAATAATACTTACCCAAAAACTTTGCTTCCATATGTGAGTCTATTATCCACTGCAGTGACACTACGTATCGACAAGAAGAAATTGCACACATAAATTTGACGGTGCGATGCGCTGTAGACGAGCCCATAACGAGATGCGTTGCTTCAACGCTGGACCTGGCTAAGTAACCTCCTAATTCCAGTACTTTCTGCAAAACATTTATAAATAAAATAAACAAATATAATTAATAAATTATAATACTGTGCCTACCAAAGAAAACTGTGAAAGCAAAGTGGAGCAATCTGATGTATGGTAGTTGGTTCAGAGTTGGATGTGTGAATGGCATACATTTTCATATCTAGTATATTTCAGTATAACTGAATTATTCTAACGGCAACCAATCTTCAGTAGCCACTGTCAGTGTAACTGAAATATTTCAACAATTGCCACCAACTTCCAGTGTACAGTACAGCTGCAATTGAATTACAGTATATCCCCGATACGACGGACACTGTTTATAACAGACTTCAGCTTTAATGGACACTGACCCGCTCGGACTAGGTTCATATATTGCAGACTCAGGTTCGTTAACGTAAAAAATAACGGACCATTCATATCCAAATTATCACAAATAATTACAGTAATACTCCTTTTAGCCCTACCTTGCATAATGCTGATTCATTATAGAGCTCTTTGGTCCTCTCCTGGAGTTACTTTTAACGAGTAAACACAAAAATGAAATTCCATAATACAGTACAGTGGTCCCTCGGTTAATGAGCGCCTCGGTTAACGAGATTTCGGTTAATGAGTTACCTTCCATAAGATTCTTAACTTCGGTTAACGAGCAATCCCTCGATTAATGAGTTTCTTACGAGCCGACCTGAACATGTTTTCGCTTGCATTTGGCGGTCCACCAGCTGTAGTATTAGTCCGCCAATACAGTAATCGGTTCTAGGGCTTAAATTCCTTACCATTTTAGCAAATTTATTATTAAATTATTTAGTCATTTTAACAATTATTGAACATAACTGAAGGTAATGAAACTAGTTTTATGCACGCCATCCAGCCTCTCAACACACCATACAGGCATCAGTCTTTGTGTCTTTTCAGTGGAGGTAACATCTTGCTTGAGACTCTCTTCAACTAAACACTTTTTTCTGTGTTTACAAGCAAATTATTGGCCATTTTGAAATTTATTTTACATATTGACAATATCTAATGCAGTGCAGTGTTGACTTAAAGAAAATAATCTTGAATTACACCAAGAGAACTAAAATTTTATGGGTGAAATGGCGCCATGGGATAACTTCTCTTCCACCCCAATGCCTTCTCTTCTCCCTTCTCCGCCACCCCCATTCTAATTCTCATCATCATCATCATCATCATCATCATCCAGGAGCCTTCTACATACACAACTCAAAGTAAGTGTACTTTTCTACCTTTTTTTGTTGAATTTAGGCAATTTTCGGTGAGCTGGAACCAATTACCCGAAAACCCATTGAAACGATGGTTTCGGTTAACGAGCAACCTTCTAGAACGGATTGTGCTCGTTAACTGAGGGACCACTGTACAGTATTTTCTCGATTTAATGAACTAATTCGTAAATAAAATTTTCCGCTAAATCGAATTTCCGTTATTTTCACTCGATTTAGCGAACTAGTTCACTAAATCAAGTGTGATTCCGTCAAATTCCGCCACTTGACGAGTGGGGTTTGTTTACATCTGCTCAGTCTGTGTCCTGCCGCCAACGCGGGTGTTGTTCACTGCTACCTCTCGGTCTACCTCTTGGTCAACAAACTACTGTGCTTAAACATAATTCTGAAGTCTCAGAAAGGAAGTGGTGCGGAGGAGAAAGTCAAATGAGTGCAGATATCAATTGGAAAAATGTTTGGAAATACTGTAACAAAAATTTGAAAACAACCACTAAACCCCCTAGTTTAAGGTAAGTCATGAATAATGTTTGAATGTTTCTATGTACATATCATGTGTCTGAGGTGTCTCCGTAGGTATGAGCTTATTAATGTAATTAATCTCGATTTAACGAACTAGTTCACTACATCAAACGAAAAATAATGGAAAAAATTCCTTCGGCTAAATTGAGAGTATACTGTACAAGGCAAAAGTTACAAGATAGAATACTCGGGAGTCGCTGACAGTGGCTATGCTTGTTTCTAGTCTCTCCGCCAATGAGTGATGTACTGTAATCATCTATTCTCACAGTCAATCAGCACTCTCCTCCTTGAGTAAAAATAAATTTCCTGGTGGAATTCAACTTACTTAACATTTTTAAATCACCCTGGAGACCCTTTAAATTCTTAACTTCAATATCTAGGGCAGAACTTTGAGTCTGTATCACCTGATCTATTGAGTTTAACACTTTAAACCCAAAAGCTGCCATCAAAACATACTCAAGAGAGGACACATAATGTATAGCACCTGTCACATCCATCTTAGCCTTCACTGTCAAACTCTTTAGTCGAGACAATTCTTTGAGAGCAGAAACAATGCCTGGTAAATGACGAGCAAAAGGTCGGACACTGGCTACTCTATCTGTCCATTGTGTCCCTGATAACCCATAAAGAGATGCACCTATGATTTCTGAGTACCTCCTACTGTTTGGAAAATAATCTGCACCATCCCCCCCAAAAAGTTACCACCTCTTTGCAGCAATCAGCAGCATCTACACCACACAGATTTAGAGAATGACTGCCACAAGGGGAAGAGATGCAATGAGGATTCTTACTTTTAAGATGACAGTGAACTCCATTGTATGGTCCTGACATGTTATTGGCATTGTTGTATCCTTGACCTCTACAATCTCCAAATATAATACCACTGTCATTGAGAAGCTTTAGTGTCATATCAGAAATCTCTGACCCAGTCTTTCCACCATCATCGATGAATGAAAAAAACCTCTCAAATATTATATTCATCAAATTAATGACTCATGTACCCTAATATAAATGTATTTTGTTCAGTGTGTGACACATCTGGAGTGGTATCAACCAATGGTGAGAAATACTTTGCATGATCATGTTCACTTAAGATGAAAGCTTTCACCCTGTCAGCACACAACTGAATGAATTCATTTTGTGAAGCATATGACAGATAATGAGCCTGAAGATGCTTTCCTTATTCTGAGCTTCTCTAAATTTAGCTACATTTTCATAAATAACTTGATCATTACAAGATGGCTCAATTAGACCTAGAAAATTTCCATTATTACTATTACCTATCCTATTAGACTCCCTCTGAAAAGAAGGACCTCTTTTTTCCCAGAGTAATGATGACATGCAAGATATTCTAAAGAACTTTCCATTTACCTGCCTCTAACTGAATGTTTTGCATTAACTGATCTCCAATGCCAGAATTGTTTTTTTAGACGTGCACTTTTTATGACAGCTGCTATTTTCAAGTTCTGGAATACGATTAAACAGTTTTTTCCAAGATGAATCTTTTCCAATCACACAATTTGCTAAGAAAGATGATGCTTTAGATAGATATAAACTGATTTCAATTACTTTCAAAAGTGTATCATTTTTTTTCTGCTGCAAACAACAAGATTTTCATAAAAATATAAATAAATAAACAAAGAATTGTGGATTGATAGGAAAACTCACCCTTTCTACTTCTTCTTTATGCTTCACACTTGACAAAAGAATACGTGGTCTGTGTTGTTCAGGTGGTAGTTCTTTGTTGATTACTGTAAGGTTTCCACGAACACCACCTGGACCAATAGATCCCGGTGGGAGGCTACTGGAAATAGATGGTACTTGATTTGGTGTAGATGGCTGCTGAGGTGTAGGAGCAGCACTGAGATGAGGAGCAGGAGGAGGGTCTAGGCGAGCACGCTTATTTTCCTGGTCACCTATAAACATAAAAGTACCTTAGCTTTCTGTTCTGCATGACAAAAGAGACCAAACCCCACACGATACAACCAACCAGCTATAAATAACACTGACTATGATACTCACAGAGAGGGAAAACTTGATTCAACAAGTAGGGTACTGAGACCCGATGTTTCATCCCTTAGCATACTCTGGCACAAGAATCATCCAGTCCTTGTATACAGTTTGAAAAATTGTCGACACGCACAAACGAGCGCACACATGAATGCATGCAAACACACACACAAAAGCAAATAATGACAATGTGATAAAAATTCCCATACTCCTCTTTAAAGGACACCACACATTACAATAACAAATATGAATTCTTCATTTTGTATCTTTTATCAGTGTACATCATATGAGTGATCAAGGACAGATATAGTCACAACTCACCATCTGCTTCAGTCTTCCTCTTCCTTAAGGCCATTTCCCTTACTGCCTTAGCCTTTTCTACAGACTCCTTTGACACACTTATTGGATACTTCCATGCATCTGGAAATACATTACAAATATTAGATGACAACTACATGTACATTTATCAACTACAGATAGACCCGACTTAATGGGGTTAGGGATAAATCCAGGTCGAAGTCCGACATAGATAATAATAATAAAAAAAAAAAAATTTAAATAAATAATCTACAACATAGGTATTGTGTCGGAAAAAGTGGAGTTTGGGAATCGGGCCAGCCTCTATTGGAATTAATCCCATATGTTCTGTTGCTCACTTAACGCGGTTTTCACGCGGTACCCTGTGGGTTCAATTGACCGTGTAAATCGGGGTACTACTGTATCAATAATATTAGGTTTTTTAACACTTACATTAGTAGAAAAGATGGCTGGGCACACGGGGATGGGGGGTTGGTTCCGAGGCAGAGGACAGATTATTGGCCCTCACCTGTATCACTTGTATCACTATCCACCACAGAGGCTTGCAGGGCCTCTTTGTCAAACCCCTCAAAGTCCATATCCTCACTATCACTGACTTGAGCTGGCTGTGGTGGGTGGCGGGTGAAGAACTCGGTAATGTTTTGTTGACTGGGCGACCTAGCGCGCACCCTGCCCGCGCCGCTTCCCGCGTAAATGATGGAATGTACCGCGTAACTAATAATTGCCGGTCTGGCCAGGTAAATGACCAACAGCATAAAGGAAATCCGCATAAATCGAGACTATACTGTACAGTAAACATTTCCATTTACATTCAAGGTTGGGCTGTTCTTAATTAACACACTAGTAAGAGTAGAGTCTTACTTAAAATCAACATTAATGTTCAGCAATTTAAGGAACTGAACTAATGGGACAAATTCCTTGCAATAAAGTAGTGAAAATATTCTTAAATGTAGAACCTTGTCTAGTATGAGTACAATAAAGGGATTTTTTAGACCTTTTAGACAACAATCAACAAACAGACACTACACAACAATTCCTGTGATTCAGCCAACGTGAAACTTGACCACTTTCTAACCATTTCACATGATTTTAGACATGATTATCTATCTTTTCCAGCAAAAAAACAGAAATTAACTTTTTGGTACAGTAACCAGAGGGTTTACTGTACAGGTACTGTACTGGATTGTACTTCTTTACAGAGGGTTTACTGTACTGTACTTCTTTACAGAGATGTTAATTATCTTGGGTTTTCATCATCAGTACAGTAGATATAAATCCAGCTTTTATATTTATAATAATCATTTTTTAATTAATTAAAAACAATATTAATTAAAAATAATAATGTGTTTAAATAAGCAATAACATACTTTTAATTCTGGAGTTGGGTTAGGTAGAATTTAGCCTACTGGAGACAGCAACTGGGAATCCTTGGATTCATTAGCCTCAATAGTGGTCGTTTTATGCAGTGAGTATAGGCTAAAATTTAAATTTAAAATTTTGGGGTCATCTTATACGCCGGTACACTGTACAGTACTGTATATACAGTAATCATTACAATATTCTAATGTGACTTAGAAATAAAGAAAATATAAATAAAATTATAAAAAATGAAAAATTAAGAGCATGGGTGTGTTTACGTGGCAAGTGATCACATGTGCGAGCTCATGGAGGCAGTGGACTGTAACTATGTTGCCGAGACACCAACTTGCCACCCAGTAGCACTGTGAGACTGAGCTGTGAATTATGTTATGGTAATTTTTGAATTTGTAATTTTGGGTACCTATACAGTACAGTGCTATAAATACATCTTTGTTGTTTTTTGTACTCTGTTACATGCACACACAATCGTTCATACAGAATGTGCAAAAAAATATATATCCTATAAAATTAATAATATAAAAGAAATAATTAACATAAGGTAAAAAACATAAAGGGAATAAGCATGTCTTATGTGTGCAGGAGTTAGTGCACAGAGTGGGGAAGGGGAAAGGGGAGGGGGGAACGGAGTGGAAAATCTCAGCTGTTCTCTGCTTCGTGTCCTTTGTGTAGTGAAATGATTGTCAATATACATGCAACACAGTTCAGCCGGGCAGTCACCCAGCTGACTCAAAAGATTATGTGCGAAACTGCTAGCTGTACATGCCGTGATGTCACTTAGGGGGAATGGAGAGTGCGGCTGGCTGCAGTAACATCTCACTGCCTCAATACAAATGTTCACTTCCCACCCATTATTTTCATTGTTCTTATTTCATAATTTTATATTATATGTTCTTTATTTCTAAAAAGAGTACAGTACTTGTATAGTAATGATGCACACTTGGAGCACAGAATCCCCACAATTTCCCAGACTAGAACATCGCTAAACCGAATTTTGACCAATCTTTAAACAAAAAGGGTGTTAAAAATAATATATCACTTAACCAAAAAATCACTAAGTGAATGATCGTTAGACAAGGGTTACCTGTATAACTGTACCACCCAAATTGTACTTTTTTCTTCTTCTCTTCAACCACCCAAATTGTACTTTATAAAAAAAAAAGAAGACTTACTGAAAAGATGTGATGCTAATGATGGGTCAATTCGTAGTGGATCATCCAGATAGTGCTGATACCGAGTACCATGATAAACAAGTGGAGGAGTATTCTGACCCAACAATACCTCACTCAGCCAAACACCATTTACAACTGGACGTTTCCATTCTCGTGCTTTAGCTACTTTGGGTCCTTCTAATCTGTAAGGGCAAAAAATTTTCCGTTACAAAAATTCTTAAAATAAACTTAGAAAAAAAAATGTCGAATAAACTTCAATTTTTTAGTCCAATTCATATACAATACCTATATTCCAGGTATAATAAATGTGGGTGACAGATTGGTTTTAATTCCTTGAGAAAGTATTGTCAAAAGAGAAGCAATACAACCACAGTATTACCCCTTCTGCTAACACAGGTAGTTCTGCTATAACGCGATAATTGTGTTCTTGTAAAATATCGTGTTATAGAAAATCGCGTAATAGAAATAACAGGGCTTATGGAGAAAATAGGGTTAGGTGCAGATTACTCGAAATCGAAAAAATTTAGTAGTTAGCCTAACACAAAGGATAGCACAGTCTAAATAAATGTTACATTCATATCTAATAATGAAATCATACAGTAAATGTAACACTTTACTTGATGGGGGAGAAGGGTGATTTTGAGGTTGATAAAATCGAGCTTCTCTTCAAGTGTTATATCCTTTCTTTTACGATCATCACCGGGAATTCTATCACCAGAATGCTTCTTGTTGATATTCTTCTTTACTATATTCACAGTTAATACAGTGGGGTATGCTATAATGAACTGATCCTACTACGAATATTCCTATAACAAACGGTTTTACCTATAAAATTGAGAATGCTATAACGAACGAAACTCCTACAACGAACATTATTTAAATTTTTTTTTTTGTCTAATTTATTGTTTTTTTATTACAAATATTAATGTTATTCTTTATTTCAGGGGTTTAGATGCATATTTATGCACTTTTTTACAATTTTTACAATTTTATATTATATTTTTCAGTGTTAAGTGGTTGTATTTGGGGGCCTGGAACGGATTAATCCTATAACGAACGAATGCTATAACGAACAGGGTTCTAGAACCAATTAGATTCGTTATAGCATACCCCACTGTACCACAAAATTGGAGAAATAGTAAGCAAAAATCGCGTTATAGCAAACAAGCGTTCGCGTTATACAAATATCGTTCCTAATTCATAAATCGCGTTAGAGCAAATTCGCGTTATAGCAGAACTCACTGTACCAACAATTGGAATCTTTATATGGCTCCAAATCAGGTAGCGAGCCACACATTCTAAGACTACACTATTCTTCCACGATAATATTTCTTCATTTCTTAACCTTATTCCTGAATTCAATATACTTAAGTTCCTCATTAATATTTTCTTGTTATAGTCAATTTTTTTTTACACATAATACTTTATGATTCACACTATGTATAAGGACAATATGAGGAGTATTGGGGGAGGGCAAGAGGAGGAGAGACAGTAGTGGTGGAGGGCAGGAGAAGAGACAGTAGTGGTGAGGGCAGGAGGAGGAGAGACAGTAGTGGTGGAGGGCAGAAGAGACAGAAGTGGTGGAGGGCAAGAGGAGGAGAGACAGTAGTGGTGGAGGGCAGGAGAAGAGACAGTAGTGGTGAGGGCAGGAGGAGGAGAGACAGTAGTGGTGGAGGGCAGGAGAGACAGTAGTGGTGGAGGGCAAGAGGAGGAGTAGTGGTGGAGGGCATGAGGAGGAGAGGCAGTAGTGGTGGAGGGCATGAGGAGGAGAGACAGTAGTGGTGGAGGGCAGGAGGAGAGACAGTAGTGGTGAGGGCAGGAGGAGGACAGTAATGGTGAGGGCAGGAGGAGGAGACAGTAGTGGTGGAGGCAAGAGGAGGAGACACAGAGGAGGCAGTAGTGGTGGAGGGCAGGAGAGGAGACAGTAGTGGTGAGGGCAGGAGGAGGAGAGACAGTAGTGGTGGAGGCAGGAGGAGACAGTAGTGGTGAGGCAGGAGACAGTGGTGGAGGGCAGGAGGAGGAGAGACAGTGGTGGTGGAGGGCAGGAGGAGGAGACAGTGGTGGTAGTGGTGGAGGGCAGGAGGAGGAGAGACATAGTGGTGGAGGCAGGAGGAGGAGAGACAGTAGTGGTGGAGGCAGGAGGAGGAGGACATAGTGGTGGAGGCAGGAGGAGGAGAGACATAGTGGTGGAGGCAGGAGGAGAGACAGTAGTGGTGGAGGCAGGAGGAGGAGAGACATAGTGGTGGAGGGCAGGAGGAGGAGACAGTAGTGGTGAGGGCAGGAGGAGGAGAGACAGTAGTGGTGGAGGGCAGGAGGAGGAGAGACAGTAGTGGTGGAGGGCAGGAGGAGGAGAGACATAGTGGTGGAGGGCAGGAGGAGGAGAGACAGTAGTGGTGGAGGGCAGGAGGAGGAGAGACATAGTGGTGGAGGGCAATATGGTCTGTTTCTGTGAAGAGATGAAAGTCCATATCCAGGCCTGTGGCTTTGAAGCCAAAGCTGACTTCAGCCTCAAGTCTAGAGGGTTATCAAACGAAACTCTGTGAGATGGAGATGATAAACACACCTTTCATTTGTACAATATTATAGTTACAGGGTAATTTTTATTAGGGATGTACCAATGTATCGCTATCGCCCATTTTTCAGCCAGTACTACCGATACTTTCATAATATTATTTCTTTAATTTACGTCTCTGGTAGCCAAAACTATGCATTTCCATATTTACACATATGGCAGATCTTACCATAAGTGAACTGCTCTGGAATGCAACTAGCAATCACATATTCTCTGAACACATATTAAATATTTTGGGTCAATAAATACATTCTACCTTTGTTCAATGTACAATATCAATACAAGATGTCCCCACTCACTGGAACAGCACGTATTTCACGTTAGAGCATATATTTGAAGCAAAAAAATGTCATTGCAAAGTACTTCCTTGATGCCCCCAACCTCCCTGTGTTTGATGCAAACAAATGGAACCTGATTGGGAAGCTCTCTACTCTTTTGAAAATTTTCCACAAGACCACTATTCAGTTAAGTGAAAGATCATGCACTGTTTCAGAGATAATCCCCCAAATCAAGCTTCTTCAAATGTTCATAGCAAAAGCATCAGCAGATGCTTGTCTGGGTTAGGTATTATTCTTACTACCATCAAGGCATCAATGGAGAACAGATTTCATAGATATCTTGATGACAACAATCCAATACTGGCAACATATCTTGATCCAAGATACAAGGATACAGTACCCTGTATCAAACTGAAGGTGATGAAATGTCTAAAATGAGTGAAGTTAATCTGCAGAGGGCAATGGTCTTGAGAAGAGGAAGAGTATGAGTATACCAGTGCACATTACAGTGAAACTGAAGTGCAGAGCCTAAAGACTCTTGTGCAAATTGATGACTTTCATTCTGATAACTGCTTAGTCCAGTTATTGAATGAGGTTGATAGTGATTGTTCACAGTCTATAGAACCAAAATCAATTCCAAGGAGTTTTACTAAGAGTAAAAACATTGTATAAAGACTTTAACTGTCAGAGCTGAAATGGACAGATATCACATATTACAATTGCAAGCACCTAATAGAAATCCTTTAGATTGGTGAAAAACCAATAAGAGAATACAGTAGACGATCATTTTACCGAGCTTGAGGGGCAGTTCACTTGGACGGTTAAGCATTAAGCATGGTTGGGGTCCCACCAGGAGATAAAGAGCTTCTTCTAACACAACTACTGCACTGTATATGCGAGGGTTGTCTATCACCACCACTATCATTCTGTCCCTGCTTGTTTAGTGGCTAACTATAATACCTTTCAGGCACAAACAGATAACTAAATAAATGGAAAAATCTTGCGCAGTAGACAGTACACGTGCACGCCACAAATGACCAATGCGAGCTGACCGTGATCAACACATGTGATGGTCGCATCCCATGACAGCTAGCAACATGTGCATCATATATATTCATAAATGTATCTCATAATCTGATTTTTTCAAATATTACAAAAATTAAAGTACTGTAAAGTATACGGTATACAAATTATGTTTTTTTTACTGCAGTTACATATTTAGTCAGTGTATATTAAAAGCAGAAATTCATGCTTAGTCATTGATACTGTAGAAGTTTGGAACTAGTTTGTTCATCAATAAATTAGGAAAAGTTTTGCAATCTGTGTATTATTTATACAGTATCTGTGTGGCGTGGCACCACAAGCAGAGTTGTAAAGTAACAAAATAAATTTTCTTGAGTACTGTACTCGCATAACATTTTTGGGTATCTACTTTTTAAAAAGTACAAAATTTTTTTAGTACTTTCACTTTAACTCAAGTATGATTTTCTAATACTTTTACCCCAATATAATTGAAAAAACAAAAATCGCTAAATGTCCCCAAACAAACAAACAAAGAGTTCTAATGTCTGTGGCAAACTAAGAATATATTTTTAATTAATTATTTAATTATTAGCCATAGTAAAAGAGTTGTGTGGATAGAACCATGAAGAGTATGGTGTGGGGAGAAACCATGCGGTCACATACCTAGAGGTCTCGTGAGGTGAAGTCAAGTCAGGTCAGGTGGCAGTGGCCATGACCACCCACCTCACCTAGCCTACCCTCAGATCCCCCCTCCCCCATCAAATTCCCTCTCTTCTCCCCCACCTTTCCATCAGACGTCAGTCGTTCTTTGCATATCCCTGTACCTAAAATTAATTTCAAAGAGGCTGTGATTCTAAAATGCTTTACATAATTCCCTCTAAAATGGAATTATGTAAAGCATTTTAATATCTATATGTATGTGTGAGATTAGGTGTATTTAAAATTCTGCTTAACTAATTAAATAGCACCTGCCAAATGTTACATGGCGTGAAAAATTCAGCCACTCATCAATTAGAATCGAAAAGTGACGTCACCACAGCCACACCCCCAATTAGATGGACAGTTCACGGGGAGTCTTAGTCAGACTCAGTCACTATGGAGACAACAATCATCCACAAACTCCTCAACTGAAGGAGCTTTATAGCTACTTGGAATGTCCAGCGGATGGAATGTCCAGCGGATGGAATGGAGCTACAGAGGTCTTTCCCGACATTACATTATGTGACTTTTCTCTGAAGCTTAACTCACCACTATCTGCATCTGCTGCTTGTGAGCATATATTAAGTCATGCTGGCCTTTTTATTTATTATTAAATAAATTTATTACACCCCAGAGGGTGACAAGTTTAGTCACAAGACCATGCGGTCAGACACTAATACATTGGTACTTGTGTCTTGCAGGATATACTATAACTTGTGATAAGAACACAATATTGATATGATTTTAGGTCAATGAGAGTTGGCATCCACCAGAGCGTGGGTAGCGTACAAGAATTAAACTAAATTAATATGAATAAGTTGTTGGTGACATATAGTGGTTAGTGACTCCCCTGTGGTAGGAGGTCCCTAACAGTGGGACAGTCAAGGCAATAGAGTAGTGTTGAAGGGTGTTAGCATTGGGACAGTTACAGAGTTTACAGAAAGAGCTGTGCAAGTCATCCCTGCCTCAGATACATGCTAGATCGGTCTACATCCTAACATAATGCGAGCAGAGACAACATTATGTCTGTGGACCATAAGTCCACTATCCCTATGATGGACTGTAGGGAGAAGAGCGGCTGAACGTATTCTCTTTCAGTAGGTCATGCTGGGCCTATACAGTATTTAGGCCAAAAAGATCGTGACTGGACAATCATAATTTTGGGAATCAGTTATTGATTAATCTTAATACAAAGATTTGCAAATAAACATGTGTAATGCTGTGTGTCTTTTACTTATATCTTCAATTAATTATATATATATTTTTTAATTTACTGTGCATTTATTTTAATATCTGAGACAAATAATTTTGCTGTTACTTTTTTCTTTCAGTACTTGAGTATTTTAAGAATGAGATACTTTGTTACTTCTACTTGAGTACATTGACATTTGGATATTTTTACTTCTACGCGAGTAAAATTTTGCCAATGCAACAATACTTTTACTTAAGTAACAGTCCAGTACTTTTTACAACTCTGGTTACAAGACATAAGGCTAAACCCTTAATTATCAACCTTCCACTTAACGGGAATTTCTACCCGGGTCCCAAGGTTGCCGGATAGGTTGGGTCAACATATGCTCAATGTACAAAATCAACTTACTTTTTACAAACAAGAAGGCTATTATGTCTAGAGAAGTATCCAGTATATTTTGCTCCAACAAGCTGCAACATTAACTTGATGATGGTCCTCTCTTCATTTTCAAATCCACTGACACTGACAATCAAATCTTTACATGGTTTGTTGTCATTTCTGGGAAAAGTATACAGTAAAATTAACATTTAATGGAGCAAATTACCAAATCACTATTTATCATAATAAAGCAAATATATTACAACACACACAAATATTAATGGCTTACCCAAATGGTGTGGGAAGGTGTATAGCTTGCCAGGGTGGAGCCATCTTACCCCTCATAAGAACATCATTAAGCCAGAATATAGTTATACAACGTTTGTTTTCACGAACAGCTTGCATGAACACCGGTGATTTTTGATGCTTGCAGAGCAAATGAGTGACCCGGGCAGAATCATAGAGGGGCATTACCTGATGATAAAAAAAGAGATAATAATAATAATAATAATAATAATAATAATAATAATAATAATAATAATAATAATAATAATAATAATAATAATAATAATAATAATAATAATAATAATAATAATAATAAATATATATATATATATATATATATATATATATATATATATATATATATATATATATATATATATATATATATATATGTAGATCCACAATGAAAGCGTGGATAAGATAAATCTTGATAAAATCACACGGAAAAGGAAACAACGGAGCACCTTAGCTTCGTCTTTATTCAAGACATCTTCAGAGGCAACTGGATTACATGGACAGAGAGAGCTTAAATATACAGGGTGACCTTAAAAACATGATGACCTATATATATATATATATATATATATATATATACACAGTGAACCCTCGAACATTCGGACCCTGTAAATCTGGATTTCGGAAGATTCGGACAAAAGATTTGGGGGTTCTGGGATATGCCCAGTATTGGTTTCGCCTCCACCACCATCCACAGTCTGCAACGAACACTTGTGTAATTAATGAGATTATGTCCCCACACTACACTCAGCATCCAAGCCTCCCACGACCTATCGGCTTCCTGGTAAGAGAGGTTGCGAGTATAGTTTGTCTTCCTCCTGTTCAGATATGCCCCATGCAGTTCCCGAGTGCTGCTCTGTGGATTCTCCCTGAAGTTCAAGTTTGTCAATATTTTAATGAATGGAAGGATTGAATCCCTCCCTGTGTGGTTTATTCTCTTTTTTTTGAGCATGCCTCCTCTCATAGAGGGACTATCCTTGTTTTTACCGATAGCTCTCAGTCGGATGCAGGTATGGGTATTTAGGGTGGTCTTTCCCGAATTCTGTCAGGACGAGTCTCCCCATTTTTACTGCAGAGCTGTCGGGTATTTTTTTCTTGCCCTCAAGATTATTTTACCCAACCTCATACTGATTACCGGTAAACAATTCTTCGTGGTTCTCGTAGTGCTCTCCAGTCCTTAGCTACTGTCTCATTGCCCCATCTCTTAGTTATAGATATTTTACAGTGGCTGTTTCTCATCCAATGTTGGGGCCGGAAAATCAGTTTTTGCTGGGTTATGGCCCGTGGGGGAGAAGGGGAATGAGCATGCTGATACAGTGGCAAAAGCAACCTACTTCTCGTCCTGTGGGACATCATTACTCTCTACCTGCCTCTGATATGAAGCCAGTAATAAGAGCTGCCATCTGCTTGAGTTGGCAACGCAGGTGGGATGCTGTCAGAAAAAACAAGCTCTGCGACATCCACCCTGCATTGGGTGCCTGGGGATATCTGGGACTGTCACGCCACCAGAAGACTGCTTTGGCCCACCTCTGTATTGACCACACAAGGCTGACTTGAGGCTTTTCAATGGAGAGGGCAAACCCTCCTCATTGTGATAACTGCCTGGTTCCATTGACTGTTTGACAACTCCTGGTGGAGTGCCCAGTCTCAGAGATCTCCGTATTAAGCACCTCTCCCAGTGCCAAGAGGGAGACGGGTCTTACCATCTCTCTTTGGTGCTGGGAGAGGGAGTGGGTAGCATGGGAGGGGATGTACTCTCCTTCGTGGAGGAATTCGACCTTCTACATGAGCTTCGAGTTTTATCTATCCCCCCCCCCGTAATGTTTAAATGTTTTTTTTACTTAAGTTCTCTGTTATTTGTTACTTACGTTTGTTTTTTTACTTTTAATTCTTTGATTTTAGTCTTTTAAGCTTTATTTTAATTCGGAGACATATGGCCTTAGGTGTTGCGTCACCAGGGATGTAATTACCACAATCAATCACTCAATCCCTCAAGAAGCATTTGCAGTAACAATGAATGAGCAAAGGATTTGTTTCTCCACAAGGGACTCTCCATATCAGTGCAGATTCCAGACCCATGGCTTGCCTAATAAAGAGTTGGTATAAAGTGAATTATGCAATAACATGACAAGTGGCTGGACAAGGAGCTGTGGAATCAGTCTGGTCACTGATTGGCCTGTGGTAGAGAGATGAGGCACCTCCCACATGATGATTGGCTGAATGGTGGTGATGTGTGACAGCTTGTCCATTCATCCAACTGGTGTTGCTGAGTGGCTGTTAATATCTCTTGTCAAGTAGTTACAATCCAATTTACAATAAATCAAGTATACAAGTGCATTACAATACATGTATACAATACCAATTATAAAACCTCTGGGGAGACTTTCATAGCACTGTACAGTGTGCATGTACAATATTTCTCTGATGGACAAGCATAGACAAGAACTTAATTACCACAGTACTTACCTCGCCACCATGCTGCTGTATGACTCTCTTCCAAGAGTGCAGAGTCTCGAGTGTGACCTCCCCATGGTAATCCGCAATATAGAACACGCAGCCAACCAAGCACAGTTCCCGGGGCACTATAGTTACGGGTATATTAATTTTTAAACAGCGGGTTAAAGCATATCTTATACTGTATTCTTATATCTCTATATTCATTAATGTCCTTAGTGAAATAAAAAAGTAGTACAGTACAATAAACAAAGTATTATTCCTCTTAGAAAATCATAAATTGAGCAATTTCAGAGGTTCTCAGACAACAAGTACTAAAAATAGCACCATATGCACTCCAGCTACATGTATTTTCACACATAAGAAATCAGTAAATTAATGGAATTTTTTCATTTCGTGCTATGAATTTTCACTAATAGGCATTTTTCAAGTCATACAAATATAGAAAATTGCACCAAAGACACTTTGGATTGTACCAGTACTGTATATGTATTTGAACCTTACTGCACCACTTCAACAAATGGGGCTCACTGCATACCCAGAGCATCAGGTAAGGGACTTCTTTTTAAATTGAATGATTTCTGTCATTGAGAATTTTTTCAGTTACCCAAAATTTTCAAATAAAAGAGTCAACATAAAAAGCTTCCATAGAGAAATAAAGATAAAGGATCATGTCAAAAAAAGGATTGTTTGGGTCCAGCAGACTTGTTGAGTTTAATGGAAACATGTGCAGTATATTACTTGGAGAGCCTTTTCTGTTAAAACTGACACACCAAGTTTGGCTGCAGAGAATGTTATCAGTAGTAACCACCATTTTGCTCCATCATGCTAGCTAGTGACCTCATACCATGAGCCATCAGCATAACCTATTGATCATAAAATCTACTTTCTTATTACCATCATTTATGCTTATGTATTACACAAACCCAGGTGTGGATGAGGCTGAATAATGAGTAATGGGATGAAGATGAGTGTAAACAGAACTAGTCATGCAGTTCTGGTCAAACATATGTGAAAGGGTTTTTATCTTTTAACTTTGTGGTTTATCAATACAGTACTGTACAGTACTTAAAAATTTTTACTTCTAATTTTTTATTTCAGAGATGAAGGTACAAATGCCTACAATGAACAATGAAAGTGAGAGTGGGTCCCATACTGTACAGTAGGTCTGATGGTCCACTTGGAACAGAATTGATACAGTACACATGGAGGCAGTGTGTTCAGCACTGTGCTCGATTTCCTTCACTTTCTTAACTGTAAATTTAAACTTGCAACCCGTGGAACCAGAGGAATATTTGTCATCAATCAGCTGAGCATCCCACTAATGGTGTAAGCACTTAATAAGCTTTACAGTTAATATGATTACTAAAAACTAAAACAATTTATTAACTCCTTTTCACTTATGTTTACATTTGCAATCACACAATTACTGAGAAGTTAACATTTTAAAACAACTTACACATGATATTTGTATCATGGCCAACTAGGTGTGGACGTGGATAATGTGGCGCAGCAGGAGCCATAACTGGTGCTGGTACAGAAGGGTGAGCAGGTGCTGCTGGCCGGGGATAACCATGGCCTGCCACCACTCCAGCAGGTGTTGCTTGCACAGGAGGACGAACAAGATTGTTGGTCACTGAGCCTGTAATATTCCCTAGTGCCCGACGCTGATACAGCATTACTGGCTCACCTCCAGGGCCTGAAATGGTGTGGAATGTAGACTATGCAACAAATACAAGTACATTATGCATTGAAGAAAAGTACCTTTACCATTATTACTAATTATCCTCACCACCATTACGATTATAACCGGCTGACCTTGCAAATTCATGTCTCAGAAGTCCGTTTTCCACAAATCCATGTACTGTATTTTCATGAATGTTCCACAATTACCGTGTTTTTTTTTTGGTTGTTCGTGCTCGTTTGAGAAAAAAGAAAATAAATTGCTTTGAAATTTAAATGTTTATGAAGATGCATGAATTAGCAGAAAAATGGACTTCTTCAATACCTATCCCACTTTATATACAAAACAATATGGCTTAGAAATAAAGAAAATTCCGGTATCCCTCATTTAACGTTCATTCACTTAGCGATATTTTAGTTTAATGATCAAAAATGTTTAAAACCCTTACTTACTGGGAAGAACTTGGGAGGGAAGTCGGAAAAGCTGCTGATTGTGTGCTCCAAGTGCGCCGTCATTACAATACTCTGATGTGGCTTAAAAATAAAGAAAATACAATAAAAACCCTGAGTACCGGACTAATTAAGCCAAGGTGATGTCATTAATCAGACGGAATTTTTCCTCATCAGGCACGCGCGCCAATTTTAAACCACATGATCGTATATGATACAGCCACAGTAATCAGGAAAAATGTTACTGTATCGTATACGATACAGACGCAGCAAAAGGGTTAAGCTAACCTTGTGCTCACTAAATCGTTTAACTCTGAATAATATAATTTATAAAGAGTGAATAAGTAATAAAGAACTATCCAATAATTATGGCATTGGAGTGTAAGTTTGAAACAATAAAGATTTATGTTGTACAATTAGATTTAGTTTTTTAGCAAATGATTAGCAAATTTTCCCCACAAATCCGTGCCTTTCGGAAATTCGACCAGGATGGGATACCAATTAGCACGAATTTGTAAGGTCAGCCTGTACTTTTAATGTTTAGTGCCTCTAGAGTAAGACCAAACCATAAAAATGATTCCAAATAAACTAAAAATTCACTATATTCTAGATGAGAGTCACAGGGCAAAGAATATACTTAAGTAATTAAGTCATCACATTGTAATATAAATCTTATACCAATAACAACTCTACCTTGAACGGTCTCCTGAAGTATGCTAGGTTTTGGTACAACATGTGCAGGAACTTCCATTGGTCCCTGGGGAGCCTGGGGACCTGGGGGTAGGACTCCTCCTTGGTGAACTCCACTCGCCAATCTATTGGTAAGGTGAATGGCCAAAGCCGTCTTTGTTTTGGGGTTAACTAAGTTTTGTTGATTAACCAGGTTCTGGGGAACAGGAGAACTCTGCATGGGTCCTGCATGACCTATTAGTGGTCCATCACCACGCTGGATGGGTGAATGACCATGAGGGGAAGCAAGAGGTGATACATGTGGGGTTAACTGCTGTTGTGGAGTCAGCTGGCCACTAGCCACCATGTGAGGAGACCCTTGACCCGGAGAAACTACACCAGCTGGCTGACAACCAGGATATCCCTGGGGCAAAGTACGACCTGGTATTGGTCTTCCATGTGGAGACATTGGAGGATACTGAGCCCCTTGTACATTCTGTTGTTGCCCAGGCTGTTGTCCAGGCTGTTGCTGTTGTTGCCAAGCATGTGGTGATTGCTGTGGTGTTCCAACTTTCTGTTGCTGTTGATGCTGTTGCTGTAGAAGTTGTTGACGTTGAAATAGTTGCTGCTGTTGTTTTTTCACTATAAAATATGTGACAACCTGTCTCTCTTTGGAGTCTAACTGAGCTAAATAATCACTACGCTGTGCATTATCAAGTTGCTGAATGTGTCGAAAATGTGCAGGTATACGTTGAATAAGTTGAGAAGCATCCTGGTGAGTTAAGTGTGGGAAGTGTTGACACAGCTGTTGTATTTGCAGCTGGAATTGTTGCATGTGTTGAGGTAGTAGGCCTTGAGGTGGTGGCTGCTGGCCAGGACCTGCTGGAGCTTGTGGTCTGAGTCCCGGTTGTTGTTGTGGTTGTTGTTGCCAGCTGGCTTGCCCAACGACCACTCGGGTACCAGGAGCAGGTTGCCCTTGGTATTGTTGCTGACCCTGACCAGCCCAGCCAGGTTGTACACCTTCCCCTTGGGTTCCAGATGAGGCTACTGGAGGAGCTCCTGGGGCTTGTGCTCGCAGTTGGCCAGCAGGGTATGCTACTGCAACAGTTCCAGGACCAACAGTGGTCATGGTGGGTCGAACACCAGGAGTGCCTTGACTGGGACCTGGCCAAGTTGAAACTGGTGTTCCTGGTGTAGGAGGAGTTCCAGGGGTAGGAGCAGTGTGCATGCCAGGTGCAACATAACGTACACCCTGTTTATACTGCAAGTGAAAAACATGTGTTTTGGTATCAAATAAATTTTCATTTCAATGATTGCATTATTCAATTGAAAAATAACTTCAATCAACTAGTTTGTTTTCAGTTACAGATATGCTAAATATTGCTAGACACTGTTTACTGTTTGTAATGTTACAAAGTTAACTGATGAGGACTAATTTAGCAGGTGAGGTAATCCATACAGAATACAGCAACAAGAAAATAAGATATGACATATAGCTAAGGTTCCCCAAGAGGGTTTCCATCACAAAGTTGTCAGTATATCAGGCTGAGTAACAGTCAGTTTCTAGAGATCACACTCATCCATAGTTGTCAGCCACACCTACGAGCCACAAGAACAAGATACAAGTAGAACTGTCATTCATTTGAACAAATTACTGCACCAACACCTCTCCTGCTCAACTTATTTGCATCAGGAGTTACTGTGCTTGGCAACATTATGAGCACCTATGAGTCACTTAGAATGAGCATCTGTGACCAATATGGAGTAATTGTGAGCACCTGTGAAACACCCAGAGTAATTGTGAGCACCTGTGAAACACCTGTAGTAATTGTGAGCACCTGTGAAACACCTGGAGTAATTGTGAGCACCTGTGAAACACCTGGAGTAATTGTTAGCACCTGTGAAACACCTGGATTCACTTTGAACATCTTGAGTTACTTGACATCATTATAAGCACCCATAAGTCTGTATGAGAGCCTGGCATCATTTTGAACAAATGTAAAACAGGAAATGTTATAAACACCTGGTATTAATAATAATAATAATAATAATAATAATAATAATAATAATAATAATAATAATAATAATAATAGCTGGTCTTTTGTTTCTCAAAAGTGCCAGTTGTTCTAAAGAATTCACTAACGTACAAAACACTACAAAATAAAAGACTTGAGAATAAAACAGAAATACAATATGTACTGTACTACAATAAAAGATCACAAAAATTGATAGTTTGACTTGTATCACTCCTATACTGTACCCTTAAGCTTTAATACTTCCTAAACCTTGTACTTCTCCACCACAGTACCCTATTCAGGATTGTTATTTAAAAAAAGAGAAAGGTCTAAGTTGTTTCTTAAAGGCCTCCACAGAAGTCAGCTGCTTCATGGATGCAGATAACCGATTACACAATCTAGTTACTCCATAGTAAAAGGATCGAGTACCTAAAGAACATTCCTGTACTGCTTTAGGCACCTCAAGGGGTGAAGGATCATCACTACTATGCAAAATCATTTCAGAATGTGTAGTCAGTGGAATTAGTAGGTTGGCCAAATACTTAGCTCACCAAACATTAGTGTCTTAAAAGTCATTATACAGAGTTTGAACACCTATCCTAGCTTTATTTGAAAGCCAATGTAATTCAATCAAGAATGGAATCGTGGGAGTCCTCGGTGGGAGGGCAAAAATAAGCCTGGCAACCCTGTTCAACAATGTCTGAACTCTCTTCAGTAGATAATTAGGGGAGCAGACCCATAAAATGTCAACCCAAGACAAAATAAATGAATGTAATAGTGTCACAAGACACTGTCTTTCCAAAAACTAATTAACTGCATACTATAGATTTCAATTAAGAAAGTTGCAACGCTTAACAACAGAATCTATTATGCTCTTTAAAATTCAGTTTTGAGTCAAAGTACACTCCAAGATTATGAACAGAATCTACAAACTTAAGTTGCACTTCCCCAAAGTTTAAAAGAGCCAAGATCATCTGTGCCGCCTCCCCTACTATTTTCTTGGATGACGATAATCTCGGTTTTGCCTTCATTCATCTTAAGTTTTCTCCTAGCCATCAAAATCTTAATACAGGAAAACCCCAGTTATCACAAGGGAAGCATTCCTAAAAGTCCTTGTGATTCTTGAAACTGTGAATATTGGGGCAATTTTCCCCATAAAATTTAATGTAAATAGGGGGGGATGTGTTCTCAGCCGGCAACTTTCACTACACATTTTCGATATACAGTACAGTCTAATGTACTCATTATCCAAGATTATTAGGGACCAGGGTCACATGTATATTGTACTGTAGTACCAGTAAATGTGAGGAATAAATAGACCGGGGTCACCTGTATCCTGTAGTACCAGTAAATGTGAGGAATAAATAGACCAGGGTTGCGTGTATACCGTAGTATTTTCACGGTCACCGGAACATTCCGGGGGACGAGGGATTTTTTCCCATAAGTGCTCTGCACCAATTGTTCTGGCTAACAGAGTGAGTGTGAAATAATTTCATGAAAAGAAGTAGAGGAAGGAAAAAAGAGAAAAAATACTAGCTTGAATGGAGATAAAATGAAGGAAAAGAAGTGTCTCTGATATCTGAAGGCATATGTGTCAACAAGGGAATGATGAAATATGGACTGAACCAGAGCAGTAGAACAAAAGTAGATAATATAAACAGGATGGGAAATGATGAAGAAATCTAAGTTTAAGTAGGCAAAGAGAGTCAAGTACAGGAAATTTGTGGAGTCAACATTATTATATGGGTGTGGAGCATGGACTCCAGAAGAAAGAGGAAAGAGCATATTAGAAATTTATAAAATGAAATATTGGAAGGTGTCAGCTGTTTGTCTGTCATCCTTCAAGGCCATGTTATTTTCGTCCTTTATAGGATACTGTCTGCCATCTAAAGGACAAAAACAACGTGGCCCTGACAGACAAACAGCTGATACCTTAAATGAATTATGTGCTTTGCATTAATATTCACACAAGAGACAAAGGATAACATGCCAGTACTTTAGAGAATGTATATTTCAGAGGTGAAAAATGAATTGAGAGATAGCAATTACAGATGATATCATCGAAAAGAAAGTACCCGCTAGCTTGCTTAAAAGAATTCAAAGTACCTGGAGTTCACTGAACACAGACCATAGTGGTAAAGGAGGTAGCAAACTAAATTTACACTCCACTAAGACACTTACTCAGGAAATACTTGGATCAAAGTGCAACAGAAAACTGCAGGTTAATCAGCCTAACATCACATATACGCAAACTCTTAATTAGAAAATTCTGAGGAATGCCATCATCCAAAACCTGATCAAACACAGTCTTATCAATGTATCACAACATGGTTTCAAGGAAAGAAAATCCTGCCGAGCAAACTTACTCATGTTCCTTGAAACGTTAACAGACTATGTGGTCCAAGGCTTACCTGTGGATGTGTTGTACGGTACATGGATTTCTCCAAGGTGTTTGACAAAGCCCCACATGCATGACTAGTCTCTAAGATCCAAGCACAAAGCATCACAGGCAAGATTTAGAAGTGGATTAACAACTGATTCAAAAACAGGTAAAAAATAGTGGTAATAAATGGAGTACATTCTTAATGGAAAAAGTAAACAGTGGAATATCACAAGGCTCTATCCTTCAACCCACCCTGTTTTTGGACGACACAAAGATGTTTGGGAAGGTAGCAAGTGAAGACAATGTTGCAACAATGCAGAAATACCTGCATGAGCTGCTCAAATGGTCTAGAGACTGGGAAATGTCCTTTAACATTCGAGGATGACCAGCCCTAGGATCACCTATGTTTGAATTTGTTTAAGGTGTAGAAGCTGTCGCCAACACAACCACCACACCCTAAGTTAACGAGTTGCATGACCCAGTGTCAAGGAATGGTTCTAGAAGACCAGACAACTTGACAACTACACTGGCTAACCCTTACCCGAAAATTCAATCCACAAATCGATTAACATCCAAATTCCCAGTGACTGCTGCGAAGACAGAGGCAAATGGCATAACAAAACTTGCCCATAGTTTCACCCTACCTGAACGAGCATGCTGATCATTACACCAAAGATATAAGAACCCTCATCAAAACTATTCTGTTGATAACACTTTCCTGGACAAAATCAATAAGGAAAAAATCCAGGCATTAAGATAAAGCGTATCTTTGAATACAAAGATAGGAAAATGCTCCTTCAAACTGTACAAATCTGAAGTACATCTCAGTTTGGATTACTGTATTCAGTCATGGAAACCCTACCTCCAGAAAGATCTAACATCCTTAGAAAAGGTGCAACACAGAAGGACTAAGATGATTCTGGAACTATATCATCTCAATTATTCAAGTTAGCTGAGGGCCTTAGGACTAACAATCCTTCAGACAAGGCACAAAAGGGCAAATCTCATTGAAACATTCAAAACCCTGAAAAGGATGGTAAACATGAACCCAGGACATTTCTTTGCGATGTCTAGCACCACCAACACAAGGCTACATAACTACAAGCTCGCCGAGTTATCATGCAGAACAAAATAAAGAAATACTTCTTCACACACGGGATGGTAAACCTATGGAATGGTCTACCAGACCAAGATGTGGAATCAAAAACAGTACAGTAATGAGCTTCAAAATAGTCCTCGACTAAATTATCAAGAACAATTATTCAACAAAGGCCACTAGCCTCCTTCCCTCAGCATGGCCACATCTAGTGGGTGGCAGAGAATAAAAAATATAGACTTAAGGATGGAATGTGGAAAAGAAAGAAGTGTTGTGTCAAGTGCAGATAAGGCTCTCGTCATATTGAGATAAGGATTGGTACAGTACAGTGTACAATTCAGAGGTGGGTGGTAGGAGAGAGAGGGAAGCACCAAGAAAGAGAATTACAAAAGAATGGAGTACAATTAGCATTAAAACTGAGGGTGATGAACATCCAGAAAGCAGCAGTGTAGAGCATGATGGTGAGTGGTTCATGAGAATGGATGTGCTGCTGATGGGTAACACTGATTGTGTGAAGAGATGAAGTGTACACTAATTTTGGGGCTATGTTGTGGAAGAAAAGTAACATAATAATACATCTTTTACAGCAGTTAGAATGAATTTATTATAAAATTAATGGAAAAATTGTGTGGGTTTTGCTCTTGATTCTGATCACCCTGCATTCAGCACGGAAAAGAAGAAATAAAATTATATGATTAAACTAACCTGTGGACCAGAAGGTTTTCCTGCTCTTGGTTTTCCTCGAGCTTGTTGTTCCTGTAGTTGTTTCTGATGAAGGTTATGAAGAAATGCCTGTCGCTCATTAGGTGTCATCATTTGTAGTTGGTGAGGCGTTACACCTTGAGGGAGACGGACAACTGCTCCCGGAATAGCAACCTTTACAAATAACATTTATGAAGATTAGTTATAAATCTGTAGCATGCCTACAGCTCATTACCTACAGAATAAGCCAGAGCCAAATATTATCAGCTTAACCTCTTTGATGTGAAACCAAGAAAATAGCTGTACTCCCATGTGAAGGAAAAGTAGAAAATAAAAATTCTTGTAAAAAATGTTTGACCTTTCAAAGTTACCATTCAATGTAAAAAGACATTTTATGCAATAAATAAGAGTATCTGACTGCAATTTGTGTATAGACACAAACAAATACACATCCACACACACTTAAGTGTTTTCATCTACACGCACACACACACGCACATACCAGGGGTAGAAATTCACCCTTTTTTGAGGTAGCCAGCCGGGTTAAAAGAACCAAATAGTTATTAGCCCTTCCAAAATTTTTATGAGACATTAAATAGAAAAATTAAAGTCAAATTTCAAGTTAACATATACTGGGTAGGCCTACATAGAATTTTGTTTTACTTTGACACTTTATTTAACTTAATAGCAAAAGATAAATTATATTCAAATTGCAAACACTGGCGTGCACAACATATTATAATATGGATAATTTGTTTCCTTGTTTACTTTATATCATTAGCTGAAATTTATAAAAAATTTTAGATCCTCTTAAAAACTATTGTACCTTATGTACTGTATATGTAACTATAAGTAACTGAGGGCTTTCTTCTTCACTGGATTTCGTCATTAAGTTTCTCTATATGCTGCTCATCCATTTCTTCGATATTGTCCAGCACTTCCTCTGTGCTGTAGTCATCTGTGTGGTTATACCCATCGACATGGTGGACCCCAGTTGTTAAAAATCTGTTGATAGCTTGCTGAAGTTGCTAACACATTCTGACTGCAACTGAACCACCAGGAGATCTGTCAAGTGGCCATCAGTGAGACGACTGCATCAGTCTGTCTTAATGAGCTTGACCTGACTGAAACCACTTTCAGCATCAGCATAACTGGTTGGAATGGACAGCAGAAGGTCAACTAAATGGAGAAAGGAGCCACACTTTTCTCTGTATGATTCATTTATTTGCTGCCAGGACAGTTTGGAAACAGGTGATATCTTACTCATTTTGTAGAGATAGCATTTGAGTGCAGCCCATTCATCCACCAGCTTGGTTGGATCCCCATCTGCCTCCCTTAGTGTTTTCTCAAGTGACTGAGCCAGCGCTCCCTCAGTGGTGTCTCCAAAATCTTCATTTCCTGTGTATTCTGCAGATCACAGCTTGAAAACCAGAATCCATGAATTCTGAAGAACTATACTGGCCATGTCAATAAATCTTTAGACTTATAATCAGAGATGTTAGCATATCATACCTTGCAGCCATAAAAGTGCTATTTCTATCACTCCGCTCCTCTCCTTGGAATATGGTAGTGTCACCATCCAAAATCTTCCTCAGACTGGGTCCTGGGCTTGTCAAATATTTATTGAGTAAGTCAACCGAGGCCTGAATTTGAGCTATGAGAACAGAAACATTGGTTTGTCTGTGTTGAAACTACTCTGAAAGGCACCCAAGGCAACTCAAGATATCCAAGAGGAGGTGGATGTACTTGATTACATCAGCACTGGTTAGAAGCATTAAATAGTTCTTAGCTTTTCTGGACGAGTCCTTGTGGTATGCAGGGTCATTAAGGTTATGTATCTGCTGCTTGTGAAGTACAATAGCCTTGTAACTCTTTTGTAAATGTTCTAAGGCCTACAGCAGAGGCAGGCATGTTTAGGGCACCTTTTCTAGCCCCCTCCCCATGTGGGGTGAGCAAAGTGGCTCCCCGAAAGGGCTGCTCAGTCGCACGGACAGGACCGGATTGCACTGCTGCCTAGATCCCAGTGCATAAACAACCATCTTATCTGTGCCGCCCATGTGCAGAGTTGTGACTAGAGACTCCCGGCAGTCATCTCTGCCTGTCCCCGTTGCCACTCGTCCATCGCCATAGGACTTTTGGGGGTATAGGGGTTTTGATGATGATGAGAGGTATGATGAGCTGGATGATGGCTGCGCGTGAGTTGATTTATGTGGTGAGGCAGGAGCGCAGGCTGCAACCACACATCTTGGCTCTCCCTTTTCCTGATCCAGTGATGCAAGTGTTGCAATGATTAGGGAGAGGGAGAGTCGCAATGGACTGCCGATAGCCCAGTTTGTTGGGTTTCGCCTAAGTAGCCTGTCCATCAGGCACTACCATTGTCTGCCGGTGTAGTTGTTGGATTTCCACGGTGGTCACCTCTTCCGCCTACACCGCCGTTGGGGTCTTGTTGGATCTCTGTAAGCTTGTCTGCCTGATGCGGGGCTCCACCGCAGAATTTCTGTTTGGGGTTTACTCCCGTAACCTTATACCTGACAAGGTTAATCTGCAAGGCAGCGGGGCGGTGATTGGTAGGCGCCAGGACGTGTCCACAGGCCAGTGGGCCTATGCGCCGTCCCTCTGGGGTCCACTACTATTCCGAGATCCCTTGCTGATCTAGCATGGGTCCACGAGGCACCCATTTACCGTGTGTTACCACGAGGAGGCACAGCAGGAGTCTTGATGGTGAGGAGGCTGTGTACTGGCAGGGGAAGACTTATGCAAGTTGCTTCCCTGTTCGCCACGAGGGCTCACCAGCGACGGTAGCTGAAAGCAAGAGGGAGCAAGCAGTGCTTGCACCTTAACACTAACATAATGCTGCCACTCTAGACAAATTTCACCACCCTGCACGCACACACACACGCACGCACTCAAGCACGCATGCTCGCACGCATATATATATATATATATATATATATATATATATATATATATATATATATATATATATATATATATATATATATATATATATATATATATATATATATATATATATATATATATATATATATATCTGAGGCTATTTCCTGTTTTCTAGCTTGCTTGAATCAAAGAGCTCATGTCCAAAAACACTACAGCTTTGGCAAATGACTTATCAAAGATACCCTTTCTTAGGGGCTGTGGTTGGACTAGAAAACATATTATATTTAGTGTTCTAGTTGTTATTAGATTTTTGGAAAATAACCTAGACACACAGCCCACAGGCTTGGTGATGCATTGGGTTACCTTATCCACTATGACCACTATGAGTTAAAAATTACAGAACATATTTATATAAAATGAGAGATAAACTAAGTGTAACAGTGTTCTTCTATAACTTGTACTCATTCAATTCCTCATACAAGAGAAATATGCATACAGGTGCTGGTTATCAAAACATTAGAAAATTTTGCCCTTCATTTGATTAAGAAAACTAATAAAAACAAAATCAAAGACTAAGAGAAATGCTACATGACAGAAGAGAAACATAACAAATAAAACATTACAGATTGGTAAAGGTATATAAACTTACACTGTGAACTTGCTGTGGAGCAGTACTGGGCATATTAGGTGTCGGTATACCGCCTGGTGCTACTTGTGATACTGCGCCAGGAGCACGAACAGATGGGCCAGTCACAGTGAGGGGCATTGTAGGTACCCGTGGTCCTCCTCCAACTACATTAGGAGGAGTTGTACGAGAAGTGACTGGAGGGGTGACCCGAGCATTTGCTGGAGGTGTAGCGCGTGAAGTAATGGGTGGAGTTGCCCGGGATGTTATTGGAGGTGTTGCACGTGAATTAGCTGGGGGAGTTGCTCGTGAAGGTGTAGGAGGAGTTGCACGAGAAGAAAATGGAGTTGCTACCCGTGAAACAATGGGTGGGGTTGCACGAGATGTAATTGGAGGGGTCGCACGGGAATTGTTGGGTGGAGTTACCCGAGGATTGTTGGGAGGGGTAACCCTGATGGTATTCGGTGGTGTAGCTCGGGACATATTTGGAGGATTAACACGAGCAGTAGCCGGAGGTAATACACGTGCTGGCGTTAATGGTGTTAGCCGGGTAGTAGTAACTGTTAAAAATGAAAATATTTAAATAAATTGATAAATCAATAACCTTATTTTATTTCTGAAATTGAAGTGTTCTTTACTTACAGTTCAAACAATCCTTTTCAATAATTATAATATTGTACTTTATATTAATAGACCTAAAAATGTCTCCAGTCTCTGATTTACAAAAGGATTCTACTCCTATAAAAAAACTTTCATAAATAAATTTACCATTAATTGGATCATATCTTCCCATAGATTCCAATTATAAAAGATGAGATACATTAAACAAAATTAAATTTCTACTAAACATGTTTTTAATGAAAATTTTGTTGTACACAATGATTATAAGCCAATAATAAACATATGAAGTAAAATGTTGTAAATGCAGTGGAGGAAGTGAACATTACTGAAAAACTGTACCACACACACACTCACACACACTCAGTTGAACATTTGTTTTACTTCCTAAGTAACAAATATAGAAAATAGCATTGCATACACACATTAAATAAAAGATATACAATTAATACGGTCTACATGTATTTAAAAGTTGAGAGATCCTAAAAGTGTGATAAAATGCCACATTTTTCGAACCATTAAAGATATCTTAGCGATTTTTTTTATGTAGCTTAAACCATCTCCTTTATGCTATGATAGTTTCAGGAATGAAAATCAATGGGATTTTGAAAAAACAAAAACAAAAAACATAACGCATTTTTCTCCACTTGCAAAAACCAAATCACACTACAAAACCCTCAAACGAGTGATATAACTTTCCCACCATTAAAGATATTGCAATGATTTTTTGTGTGCAGGTAGTTATATTAATGAGGAGTACTTTCATGTTGCGACGGATCAGCAGCATAAAACGATTTGTGGAGGGGGGGGAGGGGGGGGCAGAGACGTGTTTACAAGGTACGAAGCGTGCCAGGCGCTGATAGAATGTGTGGTGCGCTGTGATTGGTCGCTGAGCGGCCATGCGGTATGGAGCGCGGAGCGTCATTGGCCTGCTCCACACGTGAGACATAGCCAGGTGTGTTGCTGAAACTGAAGATTATTCTCTCCCGTCAACTTTAAACTCTGACGCACCTTTCCAAAGAATATGATTTTCGACCCTATTGCCGTTTGCACTCCCAGACCCTGAGATGCTCTCCATGAAATAGAGGCTTGGGGGAATAAATTGTTACAATAAAATACTTTTTGGCTGCCATAGCGCTCGACCGACTGTGTTACTGATAGCCTCATATACAGTATGTATGTTGTGTTGTCAAAGTAAGAGAAACAATTGAGACCCTGGAATTGTATGTAAACGAGGCAGAAAGTCAGATCAGCAACCTGGGACTTTGGTCACAATTTTCGTGATGCCATATGGCAGCAGAGTCTACCATTAGACAACACATTATGCTTCCAATATCTTCCCAGGCAATAGTACCTCCCATTTTGATATCTGCCTACTAAATTAGTTTGGATATCTTAATACTGGGATGACCGAAACTAAAAATTAACCAAAAATAATGTAAAAACATTGAAATGATGAAATCTATTCAAAATAAAAAGAAATATTTACATTAATCATCACCAAATATTGGAAAAGCCTTTCGGTATTATTATCGTTTTGGTCATCAAGCCATCCCCAGGATCCCAAGTTTTGGAATCAGCAGCCGAGACAACCCCAAGACACCCCCCTCTATAGCACTTCCCCCGCTCATGATTACAGTAGCAGGTTGACAATCCTTTATCCGAAATCCTTGGGGCCAGAGGCATTTCGGTTTTCGGAATTTTTCGGCTTTCAGAATGGTTAGGTTTTTTTTTTTTTTTTTTTTTTAATGTGTATTAGCCACTCGGGCATAGATCACTGACCCACATTGGGGCCTGGGTGTCGAAAATATAATAAAAATTATAATAACAATAATAATAATAATAATTCATAGGTCTAGGTCGTGTTTCTCACTTTTGATCTTTTTTTCATTCTTGTATTTCTTTACTGTATTATTATTTTATTATTACAGTATTATTATTATTATTATTATGAATTTTATTATTATATTTTATTATTATTATTATTATTGTTTTATTTTGGTGTATTTTTATTAAAATTTTTATTTACTATGAATAATCATTATTATTATAATTATTATTACTATTGCATTTTTGCCGCCCAGGCCCTCATGTGGGTCAGTGATCTGTGCCCAGGTGGGCTAATCCCTGTATTTAAAAAAAAAATAAAATAAAAAAATAAAAGCCGCCTCACAAAAAAACTTTCGGTTTTTAGAGCTTTTCGGTTTTCGGAATTTCAGATGAAGTGTTGTCAACCTGTACTGTACTTCCAGAGAAAATCACATTAAATTTTCAAAATTATTCTGTATTTTTTCCCAAGTCCTTGTTAATGTTACCACCGTCCCAGAGAGTTCCTGTGTGTTGGTTAGTGTGATGTATTTCACATGTGCAGTTGTTCTTTGGTATGTATGATTTTGGATCAACCAATCACAGCTCGGTATAGGCACCCCGCCACGACCCCATTGAATTTTAATTTCTTTCGAAGATGTCTCCTTTGTGCAATGGCTGTGAGCCTGTGATGTTGATGACTTGCAAACCATTGCAAGATTTCATGTTGAATATTATGGTAAGGACAGTGAGGCTTCCAAGCCATAGCAGGATTTATATCTACAGTAAACTTTCGATAACTCAGCATTTGATAACTTGGAATTTCATAGAACTCGACATGGATATGGTCTCAGAATGTATTGGTATAACTCGGGAAATGCCGAGATATGTAAAATTATCTGGGAAAATCTCGCCATATCTGGCCACCTGCATCACCTACCATGCCTGTGTCACCTACCATGCACCTGTGTCACCTACCATACCTCTGTGTCACCTACCATGCCTCTGTGTCACCTACCATACACCTCTGTGTCACCTACCATGCACCTCTGTGTCACCTACCATACACCTATGTGTCACCTACCATGCTTCTGTGTCACCTGCCGGACACCTCTGTCACCTACCGTGCACCTGTCACCTACCATGCCTCTGTGTCACCTACCATACACCTCTGTGTCACCTACCATGCTTCTGTGTCACCTGCCGGACACCTCTGTCACCTACCGTGCACCTGTGTCACCTACCATGCCTCTGTGTCACCTACCATACACCTGTGTCACCCATCATACACCTCTGTGTCACCTACCATACACCCTGTCACCCACTGCACCTGTGTCACCCACCATGCCTCTGTGTCACCTACCATACACCTGTGTCACCTATCATACACCTCTGTGTCACCTACCATGCCTCTGTGTCACCTACCGTGCACCTCTGTGTCACCTATCATGCCTCTGTGTCACCTACCATGCCTCTGTGTCACCTACCATACACCTTTGTGTCACCCACCATACACCTCTGTGTCACCTACCGTACACCTGTGTCACCTACCATGCCTGTGTCACCGACCATGCCTGTGTCACCTACTACAATGCTTCATTCTTCACCTGCAGTTCTGGTAAGTGTTACTTTTCTACATTTAGTAATTACATGTGCACATATTATATGGGTCGATAATTTTATATTGTTATATTTTTGTAGGAGGGGGAAAGTGTCTCGGTAAGTCAGAATTTGGAATAACTCGGCAAGGCCAGAGCCCCATATGTGCCGAGTTATTGAGGGTTTACTGTATATGTACAGTATCAATAAAATATTATTAATAATGTTGTTTTCACAATGCATATGAATTAGCTGAGGCATCTGAAATTTAGCTGTTAAAATTGTACAATTTTCAAACAATTGAGATGCACTCAAAGAGGGTTTTGATGTCAGTGTTCTGATCCAATTTTATGCATTTCTTTCATCTTACCAAATTTAAGGATACTTAGAGCTAACATTAACAAAGTTTATAAAAAAGTAAACTCTCCAAGAGAGAATGAAAATCAGGCCAAAAAGATTCTAGGAAAACTCTCTCCATTTTGGGTATGCAAATGACTTTCTGGGATGAAAATCAGGCATATTTTCCAGAAATATTCCAAGAAAATCTTTCCAATCATTTCCATTCTGGACCTGAAAAAAAAATTTCTGGGAGTTCCGAAAGATTACATCATGCTCTGATGCGGCCCCATAAGCCAGGCGCATGGGTGGCCTAACTGATTGGGTAACTTAGGCCACAGGCTTACACACTTAGTTCATATTCTACTGCCATTGTAGAAGGGTCTTCCCTCACTAGCTGCTGTTTTTGCATACAATTTGTGTTGTGCAGTACAGTACTGTACATAACTGTACCAGGACACACTCAGTCAACAATACAGTGTTAAAGCAGTGTTAACATGCAAAAATTGATTACAGTTACATATACTGTACTACTGTACTGTACATTCAGTAAATGTGAAAGTACCATGAACTGTACAGGGAAAGAGAAACACTGGAGACCTATTAATCCCCCACCACACTTCCACTACAAAAGAGAGAAGAGTTTGTATACTGACACTGCATCAGGTCAGGTAATTAACATGAGACCCACTAATCTCCTAACTCGCCTCCATCACAAGTTTTTAAGATGTAAAAATTTATTACAGTTACATATTACATTCAGCAGTGGACAGTGTACACCTACTGTAGGCTAAAGACGACATCATCCACTGGTGAGTACAGTACAGGTACTCCTCGACTTACGACCTACTCGACATACGACCACCCGGACATACAACCGCCACAGTCATATAAAATATTTTTCAAATTACGCATCTTCGAGTCCCGAGGTTAGTGATCGCGCTGTGTACTGATAAAATTTTCGTTTGTAATTCCCTTTAAAATGGCTGGCAAGCGTAAAAGTGAGAGTTCTCGTGGCGCTGAGAAGAAAAAGAGACACCCATTTAAGATTTTCTATGTATTATTTTCGCATTTTCGACTTAGAACCAATTTGACTTACGACCTGGTGGTCGGTCCCTAACCCCCATCGTAAGTCAAGGACTGACTGTATATACAGTACAGTAGCAGGAGTATACATTATTTTGTTTCTTTACAATAACTGACTGATTAAGGTAATTACATCCCTGGTAATGCAACAGCTTAAGTCATATGTAGCCAAATTAAAATAAAGGCTTAAAATACTAAAATCAAATAATGCAAGGTAAAAAAACATAAGTAATAAATAGCATAGAACTTTTCAAAAACCATTTAAACATTAATAGATAAAACTCAAAGCTTGTGTAGAAGGCCAAGTTCCTCCATGAAGGAGAGGACATCCCTTCCCATGTTACCCCCCCCCCCTCAACACCAAACATAGGTGGTAAGATTCATCATCCTCCCGGCACTGGGAGAGGTGCTTAAGATGAAGGTCTCTGAGACTAGGTGTAATGATTGTTTATCAGCCCAGAGAAGAACAACACAAATAACAGTAAGTATATGTGCAGGTGTACACCCATGTAAGTTAACCCCCCTTCGTAATTAAAGTGAGATTAAGACCTGACCCAGTTGAGGTCAAGGTCACAATGAACCTAAGTTCTCACCGCCACATAATTAGTCAAACCGGCATCATGACCATGCTAACTCAAGAAACTACACTCCAGCCCGCACCAAACACCTGAGCAAACATAGCTGTTTTGACACACCCAAATTAGTGTTGATTAGTGACGACATCTGCCGGCCTGTCACCGCCAATATAAAGAGCAGACAGCTCCTTCCCGAGTCACACAGGCAAAAGCAGAACACAGAGGCACACGGAGTGACACTCATCACATGTTAATGTCGGGAGGGGGACTTCCCTCCCCAGCACCAAGTCCCCAGCTAGCAGAGTCTCCCACAAGAGACAGAGTCCAGCACCACTCTCTTCAGCAGCACCTGCAGACAGATTCCCAAGCCGCTGGGCCTCCCTCAGGATACACGTGAGTAATTGTCAGAGCGATCCATAAGGTGAGTTACTTACGGTGGGAAGTGTTTCCCTTTCATGTTTGTGTCTGAGAGTCATTGTCAAATGTCAATATATTAATGTGTCTATGCCATTGAGTTAACTAATAAATAGCTGTACTTAGAGTTGGTGTTTAAAAGATTTCCCCTAACAATATAGTAACGGTTAAATGCCTAATCGGCCACGCTACCAACTGGTGGCAGTGCGTACTCTCTACTTTACCTTCAGTACAAGGGCACTCCACCATAAGGTGTAGAACAGTCAATGGTACCAGACAATCATCGCAATGGGGAGGGGGGCGCCATCTCCATAAAAACAAAATCATTAGTCAGCCGTGTGTGGCCAATATGGAGGAGCGACATTCCCCGATATCCCCAGGCACCCAATGCTTGTTTGCCAACTCGCGTGGATGGCAACTCTTATTACTGGCTTCATATCAGAGGCAGGTAGAGGGGAAATATGTCCCACAGGGCATCCGTCGGGGCCAGAAAGTCATTTTTTGCTGGGTTCCGACCCACATGGGGGAGAAGAGGAATGAGCATGCTTGATGCTGTGGTGGATGCAGCTGCTTCTCGTCCTGTGGCATATTATTCCCCTCTACCTTATTCACACTATATTGTACATATAGTGTACAGTGGTGATTGCATAAATAAATACAGCCCTTGTATCTGTCCGTGTGAGACATGCAGCTTAGACTCAAGGAAAACTTTCACCAGTGCAGGGCAGAAAATTCCACTGTCATGGCTGTGAGACACAGCTCCATTTACACTTTGCACATCCTTATCATAGAGATATTTTTATTTGAACAAACTTTTTGATGAACTCTTCAGGATTATTTCAGTAAAAAATGGTGTTCTTAACTTAATTAGAACTAATTTTATTGACTCCAATATAAACATTTCTTACATATTTTTCATAAAAGAATTGAGTCTCCATCATTACATTGTGTCAAAGTATTTTCTTATGGATCTTTTATTAAAACAGTATTATAGAAAATTTATTTGGGATTATTGTGGTACTAAATTCATTTCTCTAACACAGTAGTTCCCAACCTGGTCGCTGGGGTCCTCAGTAGGATCGCGGAGGGCCTTCAGATAATTTATAATGTGGAAGTTTACACACACACACAAAAAATAAAAATGTTGAACTGTCAATGTTGTAATATTTTTCTACAATTAAATATTATTCAACTACAACATTTTAAAACTACAGTAAACCCTTGATAACTCGGCATTTAATAACTCAGAATTTTATATAATTCAGCACGGCTATGCTCTCGGAATTTAATAAAAAAATAACCCAGGAAATGCGGAGTTATATAACATTATCTTGGAAAATTTTGTCATATTTAGCCACATAGGTAACGGTGACTAAGGCTCGCCACACCGTTCTCCCTGCTTGGTTAGTCTGGTACTTCTTGTTTTTGAGGTCGGGTGAGCGATGGCTGTCTCTCCACACTTTGTCATCTGCTTGTCCTCTCCCTCTTCAAGCATCACTGATATGGCATCTGCACCTTCAAGGAGCTACAGGAAGAGCATGAAGCTCAAGTCCCTGAGTCTTCAGGAGAAGAATAAAGTGTTAGACCAAGTTGATGCTGGGTCATCGATGCATATCGTTTGTGAGGAGTTTGGGATCAAGTCCAACATATTTTACGACATAAAAAAGAATCAGGACAAGATTTGGAAGTTAGTACTCTCTAAGTTTGGATGACCCTGGCAGCTCAAAAAAGTGCAGAAAAAGATTTAGCCTGCAAAGTTTGGTGACTTAGACCAAGCTGTGTACAAGTACACACACTCTGTGGTTAGTTAGTTCTCTCGTGTGTGCTGCACCATCAACCCCCTCACACTCCACCCAGTACGTGGATGCATTTTTTTTCTTTTTTTACGGGGAATAGCCCACCCAGGCACAGGTCATCGACCCACAACAGGGCCTAGGGGACGAAAAAATAAGAGTAAAAAGAAAGTACAATACATTGTACCACAGAGTATCTGGAGCACCAGAATTAATATTCTGCACTACCTGGTGAAATTTAGTTCTATTGTACTAATCCAGTAACACCCAACAACTTCCCCTATTCATCTCAAGCCAGCCACTGTATGCAGAAAGTCTCTACTGTTATGGTAAATCCAATGTCGTAGACTTTATTTAATTAACAGTGCAATTCATTTCATACAGATTCCAACTATCTAAATCTTCTAAGTATCCCAGCTATGTCCCCTTCGGTAAAAATTCTAATTTAGTCCCAGAATATGAATGCTATGTGTACACAGTGTAAGAGCAGCAAATTTGAAACAGAGCGCTTGGTGCTTATTGCCCGAGTACATAATAACAGAGAGAGCTGCTCTTTGCGTGTTGTCAGTGTTTGGACTTGTGACTTTTGACTGCTTTTATGTATTTTCTCCCCCTAGAGCTCCAAGATGTAAGCAAGAGTGCTATATTAATGGTTGCCCCTTGTGTAACGAGGATGGCCGACCCAAGGGCCACCTTGGTGTGAATTTGTTTAAGGTATAGATAATGTCACCAACACAACAACCACACTCTAAGTTAACGAGCTGCATGACCCAGTGTCAAGGAATAGTCCGAGATGTCCGGACAACTCGCCAACTGCACTGGCTAGCCATTACCCCGGAATACGATCCGCAAATCGATTAACATCCAGGTTCCCAATTACCGCTGGGTAGACAGAGGCAAATGGATTAAAGAAACTTGTCCATAGTTTCACCCTGCCCGTGGATCGAATCCGGGTCCGCTCGCTTGCGAGGTGAGAATACTGACCATTACACCACAGAGCACTATAATGAAACAGCGATCTACGGGGTAGTGCTTCAGGAGTATACAGTACTGTAATAGCCAATCGTAGCACATGAGCACTGTGAGCCTACCCACCCACGTGCATTCATCAATGCATTCGAATGCTCGGAACAGCCAAATTTTTCTTGGAATTTGTCATTATGTTAAAACCTATGACATGACTGCAACATGAAGGATATGGCATATATTTTCTTCTGCACATTGTGCAAGTAAATTAACAATCACCGGTGTGTTAGCCCTTTGTTAAAAGATTCATGTAAAAGGAAAATATAATTTGGAGTCTTACCTTGAGCAGATATTCCAGTTGAAGCTTCTGTAACTGTTGTAGGTACTGGTGCTGGAGTCTGACTTAACTGAGCTGAGTTATGAAGGGGGGCAGCATCTGTCTGTGAATCTTGATGGGGAGTTTTGTTTGAAACAGAAACTATCGTTGGAGAAGTCTGTGAAGATCCACCTGTAGATTTAATACTTTGAGGAGGCCCCAATGTTGCCACAGGAAGGGTTATATGAGAGGTTCCTTGGCTTACAACTTGTGGCAAAACTTGAGTGGTACTCTGAAGTAATCCTTGTGATGATCCCTGAGCTAATCCTTTTGGGGCAGAGACTGGCTGAGGTGTAACTGAACGGGCAGTTACAGTTTGTGGTGGATTAGTTGCTGAGATAGGTGCTGTAGGTGGAGCTCTGGGCTTGTCATGAGTGACAGAGGTTGTGGCACTGGAGCCAGCAGAAGCTCTTGTTGTCACTGTTGGTTTAGTGCTTGGCTGCTTCCATGTTTGAGGGGTCTTGAGTTGATCTAACAATGAACCACCTTTACTGTTTTCTTCATCTTCATCACTAAACTGAAGAGCATCAAAGAGTGTTTTCTTTTCAGGTTCCTTTTTTTTAGGATCTTCTTTTTTCTTTGAGTCTTCAATCTTCTGATGGGAAGAATCTTTTTTCTTTCTTTCCCTAACTGTACTTGCTTCAGGGGTCTGATTTGAGTGTGACTTTGGCTGTTTCAGAAGACGTGGATGATAGTCAATTTCATCAACCTTAATTCCCTCAGCAAGACAATCAGGCACCCAATCAGGAGTCACAATGCTTATCTGTTCTTCATTCCTCAAAGCACAGTTATATTTAGCCTGAAAAAACAAAAACAAAATTAACCTTTTGCATGAAGATGTCTTGAATAAAGACGAAAGCTAAGGTGCTCCGTTGTCTCCCTTTTCCCGTGTGATTTTATCAAGACTTTTACATGAATGGAAGCATAACTTGTACGCATTTAAAGAGGGCAGTTTGTAACGGTTGAATTGATTTTACGTAAATTTATAACAAAATTTAATTTTCTATTGTAAAATATATTTTACTATGTGACAAAATGGTGTAGAAGTAGTTTAGTTATTCCTCTGAAAGATGAAAGAGAATAGTATGGGTTAGAGCATGGGAAACAGTAGATCTCAGCTTTGTAAGCAAATGTTCAGAGAAATCTTTGAATATCCAGTTTATCTTCAATAGTGAAATTACCTGAGATACTGTACAGAGAAGAGTAGTGATTGATGAACATTTTGAAATGAGTGGTGAGTCCTGGTATGTTGTGGCTCAATGAGTATTGATTAAAGTAAATATCCTGTGAAAACTTTGTATGTTATTGTAATACATATGTAATTTTCTCAGTAAATACATAATCTTTTCATTTTGAATGTTAATTGAAAGATAGCTTAATGATTGTATATCATGATATAATTGACTACCTATAAATAATTAAGACTACTTTAGAAATTGTTAGTCTAGTCAAATTAGCATGAAAACAGGCAAATGGCAGAAAAAATAATAAAAAGATGAAATTTTGCAACATACACCTGAAGGCTATAGAAATAAAGATCAAGAGAGTTCCCCTCCGTCCAAGACCAGCAACCCCCCAAAAAGGGTGTGCGAGTACTTTTTCGCAGTTTTGTTTTAAACGGTGCGTCGGACGATAAAACTGCATATGGACAAAAATGTTAGAAATAAAATTTATAACAAGATTGTATATATGCATTTTTCACTTAGAAATTACAGTTTTTATGGAATCCACGTCTGAAGTGGAGAGAGACTTTAAGCATGCAGCAAAAAATTTGCTTCTGGCACTCGTTTTGGGGCAAATAACTCACAAATGCCTAATTTTTCATTAATAAATGCATATACCTGTAGTTAAAATTGTAGAGCAGATAATTCTCCATTGCAATAAATGAAAACCATATTTCTATTTAAATCTTTAAGCTTTTCCTGAATCATTATTATTTTCCAGGTACCACTTAGAAAATTTCTGTTAAGTAAAACTACTAGACATGCAGTCAGTATGGCATGCACAAATGATTGTTTTTATTGTGATCAAAGCTTAGCAGATGGAGAAACAGTGGTTGTAAGTGACGGTATGGAGAACTTAAGATGTGCAAGTCAAATCCGAAAAGACGGCCATTTTAAAAATTTCAATTAAAAACGTGAACACAACTAAAATGCATAAAGTTTGAAGATGTGAGTACTACAGTAGATTAAAGAGAAAAACATTGCCAGGGATTTATTTAAAAAAAAAAAAAAAAAAACTGAAGGAATGTACATTGAGATCAGAAGAACAACTTGATTTCAAAGGAATTGTTTTTTATGTGGTGAAAAATATGACACTCCTGCGGAAAAGAAAAAGCCTGAAGAGAAACGGCAAGTAATGTGCAAGATTCATACCTGTACTTTGAATGTGAAATATAAATATTGAAGGATGCAGAACAAAGGAACGACGAGTGGGGCAAGAAAGTGTCAAGACGAGTAAACAGCGTGACGAGTCTTGTAGCAGAAAATGCTACTTGAAATTTGCATGCAACAGACCATCAACTCTTAAAAAGAGGACGTCCACAGGATGAAGACATGGCTTCTGCTTTCGAAAAGCTTTGCTCCTTTATTGAGGATTCTGAGGAATGCCAGTTTTCGTTACATGATTTGATGAAGAAAGTTGAAGAACATTTACCAGAAGGCTCATTGATGTCTGAAAACACTGAAAACAAAATTAGCAAATGCATACGGGGATGGAGTCACGTTTGCACAAATGAACAAAAGACAACCAGTTGCTTGTTTCCGTGGCTTCGGACTTAAACTTATCAATTCCTGGTACAGAGAAAGAAAAACAAATGAGAAAAAAGAGCACCTAAGAACTGTTGAAGCTACAGCAATTAATGTTCGTGATGATATTAGGACAACTGCTTATAACACAATGGATTACCCAGATATTACAAACTTTATGAAGGATGCAGATGATGTGATTCCCAAAACATTGCAAACTTTTTTGGATACGGTTATCCTAAAAAGCAGAAAAGGCAAAAAGAAAAAAGTAGCAAAACAGTATACAGGTACTCCTCGACTTACGACCTACTCGACGTACGACCACCTGGACATACAACCGCCGCAGTCATATAAAATATTTTTCAAATTTCGTATTTTCGAGTCCCGACGTTAGTGATCGCGCAGTGTACTGATAAAATTTTCGTTTGTAATTCCCTTTAAAATGGCTGGCAAGTGTAAAAGTGAGAGTTCTTGTGGTGCTGAGAAGAAAAAGAGACACCCATTTTAAATTTTCTATGTATTATTTTCGCATTTTCGACTTAGAACCAATTTGACTTACGACCTGGTCGTCGGTCCCTAACCCAGTCGTAAGTCGAAGACTGACTGTACTGCATCACTCATTGTATAAATGCTGCAACAAGACCACGTTCATTTCTGTCTTCCATACTACCGGGTACTTGGTCATTTGGTGTATTTATTTTGGAAAGTGGCTTCCAAAAGCATTGTCAATGCAATGTCAAACTTAGGAGTTTGTTCAAGCTATAATGGTGCTGCATTGTTCGAGTCATCTGCTGTTAAATCTTGGAAACCTGACTTAGACAAAGATTCTTTCTGTCAATATGTTTTTAATAATAAAGATTTTAATATAAATACGTACCTTAACTGGTAAAGGAACGTTTCACTCGATGGGCAGAATAAAATGCATAACACCAGCAAAGAAAGTAATAAAGCAGGAAATTTCGAATTTGCAAACAATTCCTTCTTCAAATGAGCTAGCAAGCAGTGGACAAATGGAAATACAAACTTTTAGACAAAAATTAAATATTGATTTGAATGAGGTGAATTTGCAAAAGGTGTACAATGAAGGAGCCTGTAAAAATGTTACAATGCCCTCGACCCAGGATATTCTGTAGATGCTCGGAAAAATTTGCAGACACCCTTCCTTCTACCGTGGCAAGGTTTTAAGGAAGCCATAATGAGTAATCTGTCATGTGAACAGTAAAAGGTTCTTGCATTACCTTTCGTTAATCTGCCTCCATCAGAGTACAACACAGTGCTAACTGTACTAAAATTTGAGGCAGAAGAAACAAAGAAATCAAAACAAAAAACATGTTTTGTTACATTCAACCAACCACTAAACACGAAGGCTAAGAATATTGTGTCTCCAGGAAATGAAAATCAAGAAGGTGAACTTTTGAATGTTATTGTGAAGTTAGGAGGATTTCATCTTTTAATGTCCTATCTCAGATAAATTGGCTACATTATGGGAGGCACTGGACTTTCAGACCAATGGTCCACAGTATTTGCTTCTTCATCTGTACCTCATATGCTTTCTGGCCATGCCTATGCACAAGCCATTCGAGCACATTTGTTAACACACTGCACTTTGGCATAGATCATGTTTCATGAAGTCACTGTAGATAATACTGAAAAACAATATGTACCTGTACATGTATTACAAATTCTTACTCCAGTAATATCTCCGTTAGCTGGAATCCCTCTAACCTGGAACTCTACGATAGCCGGAATTTAAATTTCTCGGGAAATCTTTCCCAAAGTCAGAATATTCCGGAAAATTCTGGCTTTGGGAACGATTTTCAGATGGCCATATTTTCTGGAAAATTCTGAGAAAATTTTCCCAGTACGGTACCCGGAAAATTCCAGGGATGGGAGATTTTTTTCCGGGTTTGAAAGATGAGAATCAGGAGCATTTTTCGGAAATGGGGATATTTTTCCAAATTCAAGAGATAATGTAATGTGCAATTTCCGGAACTTCGGAGAAAATTTTTCCATTAGTACTCGGAAAATTACGGGGTTGATGGATTTTTTCTTGCTTTGAGAGTCATCTCGTTACCCAGAAGGGGCTTCACAGAGTGTTCTGAATACTGTTGTAACCGCCATCCGGGCGGTTAAAGGATTTAATGAAACTTGTGACGTTGGACTCGAACATTATAATTCGGTCAAACCTGTTGAATACAATTCATTTTAGTATTTCACATAAATCATACATAGGCAATCACATAAATGTCTAATCCAATATATATTTCCATAACAATCATAGCTACGTAATCAGTCTAATCTTAACACTTATAATGAGTACTTAATTTGCCATATTTTATGTTGTCACAATGATAAACGATGCAATGGACACAGTCTACCTGTGTACACAATAAGTACCAGTTAAACTTACGTGTTGAAAGTCTCAAGAGAAACCAGGTTAGGTGTTGCCTCTGTGGTCTGAATAGCTACAGTGCCGACTGTCGCCTCCCCAACCCTCTCTCGATGGGTGAGGGCTGCTGAGTCAGGTGATTATACACAAACAAGCTCGCTTACTACCACCCAACACCTCACCTCCTCTAGGTCTCTCATCTTCAACCATCTCAACACTCTACACACTGTATACGGGCAGGCACACCCAATAAACATGACATGACTTACAGCCTAACATAATGTTTGTTTATGTGTCATCCTACTCATTACTGCTTGCGGTAACAACTGTAAATGGATCTTTGGTTTGCCAGTAGTTCACCATGTAAGCGAGAATGTGGAAGAGTTTTGTGGGATTCAAACAAGCAGTAGTTTTCAGCATATTGAAGTGAGAGCTTCAAGGATTAGAAGGAATGAAGAGGATCTTCAGAAATTTGTTGTATGGCTTCAGCAGCATTCTCCATTCATTAATAAAGAAGTCCTTGTTTTGCTGTCAAATGATATGGTTGCAACTGAAAACATAACTGCTGCAAAGCTCAAAATATTGGCAAGAAACTGATGGATGAACCCATAAAAGGCAGAGGCATTCTTGGAGATTTTACAGTAAAATGCACCAACAGAGTGAAGTCAGTTTCTTACATGAATACCAGTGTCAAAGTCGCAGATGACATCATAGAGGTTGATACCACTCAATTATTTCAGAGAATAATTTGTACTGTAAAGTTGACACAAAACTTGTAGACCTGTTACAGACATGGGTTGGCTTCATTCCAGCTCTCCATATTTGACGAAACAGATTTGACGAGAAAGACGAAAAATCGTTTTTGTATGACATATTCAACACTGTCGAAGAACGAATAGTTGAATTATCAGGGTAACTTAATCCACCATGTAATTTGGCCAAAGCAAGGCACAACTGCAGATGTTTCTGCTGCTTATATCCAGTTCATTAAAACACATTATGGCGAAGATATAACTAATATTTGATGGTCATTCAACAAATAAAGTCAGTACAAAGAGCATCGAGCATCAACAAAGACTTTTTAAACAAATTTCAGACAAAATCTTTATTCGAGAAGGATAAGGCTCTAACTACACCTAAGGAAAAATTATTGAGTAATCTAAAAAAAGGAGTCTTATTATGCAACTGAAACAGACTTGAGAATGAAAGTATTGCTGCAGATGATGCTGATGTACTAATTATTCAAAGTGCTAACATTGGGTCTTACCAGCATGACTCTGTTGTTATAGTTGGACAGGATATAAAACTTCTCACTCTATTTATTGCTCTTACTCCAGAAGACAGATATAATGTTTTTAAAAGAAGTACAGGGAAACCTCAGAGGAAGACTAAAGAACTACAAGGAATCAGTTTTGGTATCTCGTGCATTTAGTGGTTGGGACACAACATCCTCATTTTACGGATTTGGAAAAATTAAAATGATGAATCTCCTCAACAAAAATGACTCTGCAAGATATGGTATCGGTTTTCAACAATCCTCAATCGACACGATGATGAAGTTGCAACCGCTGGAGTGATTTAAACACGATCAGCCGTACCAACCAATAAAACTCCAGGCAACACAAAACAAAGCCATCCGCAGAGCCTCCAAACAACGTCCCCCATACACAATCAAAATTAAAGAGCTTCACGAAAAATACAACATTTTACCATTGAACATAAAAACATACAGACAAGCACAGGCAGTATGGCACAAACTAGAAGTCATGGAAGACGAAATATATATAATCGACTAAAAACAGAGGACACCACAAGATCACACAACTGGTGGCAAAAAAGCCTTCTCTATAACCCTCAAGAGCCAGAACTATTGTACACTAAACACTAAACAAAAGTAAACAAAAGATGCGAGTATTCTACTAGTTACACAAGGACCTAGTAGACCTCTCCAACTAACACAATTACAAACAACCCCTTGCTAGCTAGCTTAGCCCCCCCCCCCTCCCCGGGCGACCTCTTAGTGCGGCCTTCACCACAGCCAATCAAATCGTCTCTGCTAGGTGGATAGCCCACCTGCTTTTATTCTCTACTACTTTACTTCCCGTTTCATAACTTTCCTTCTTCTCTCCCTTCCCATGGCAAACCATTGCCATTGTATCTCCATTATCATTATCATCATCATCAAGCTCGCTCTGTATAAAGCTCCACACATTGAAACAAATCTCAATCATTACAGATTTCTTTCTTTTATCAAATCTGTCAGTCACTTAAATAATGCTGTGTTCATATCATGTCTTCCACTCACTTCTGCAGCAGCTAGGCAACATTCTTATCATTTCTTTCACCAAGTTCAAACTTGGAGAGGAGAAACACCACAGCCTGAGTTGTGGGGCTGGAAAAAATTCAAAATTCTCTGTCACCTGTCCACACAATTGAGGCACCAGTCCCGACAAATCTCTTGAAACTTATTTCATGTGGCTGCATATTAGGGTGCAGGAAGCAGCGTGGTTGTGTAAAAGTTGGTTTACACTATTCTATAATGTGCACTAATTGCCATGGTCAAAGTTGCCTGAATTCCAAAACTGTAGATGATCCAACTGATGACCTAATTGTGACTGATGAAGAGAACTATTCAAGTACTTAATGGCATCATCTTAAACAAGAAAAATGTGGAACAGATCTACTGGGGCAACCACTACAGAAAAAATGCACCAAAAGCTCTACACCTCAAAGTTGGTGTGAAAATGAGTTTGCATTATATAGGGGATCCCCTGGTTATGTCGTTCCTGTGGAAGTTCTTAAGTTGGAAATATACGTAAGTCGGAACTTTTACCCTATGTCCACTGCGTATATCATAGTCTATGTCATTATACATATCTAGAATCACTTAATTTAAGAGAAAAGTAGAAAATTGAATGACAAAATGCAGTAAAGGAAACTAAAAATTTAAGTTTAACACTTACATTGAAACCTGGGGCTGGCTTGCATGTAGAGAAGGGCATTAGCAGGAGTGACAAAGGCTTTATTGGAATGGATGAACTGAAAATTTCTTCTTTTCGTCATAAATCTCTCTGTAGCATCGTAGATATTCAGTAATACCTCTATGAATCTTGCTGTTCAAATTTAAACAATCCTTCTTCAATAAGCCTGAAACCATCTGCCATTTCTTTTATAATGAATCACTTTGGGTTTGTTTCCTCTACATCCTCTCACGAAATTTGCTTCTCCAGTTCAATAAGGTCCTCAATGTTTAATTCTTCAGCTTGAGACTCAAGAAACTGTGTGACATCATCTTCATGAATATCAGGCTGGAGTTGGTTCCCAAGGTCTACCACTGTCTGTGTCACTTTCCCAACACCATTTTTAAAGCTCCTGAAATCGTGGACAAACTGTGTTTTCCAAACACCGTTTACCCTTACCTTGAACTGGTTAAACCAGCCCCTGCTAGCAACAAAATCTTCCCCATCACTTTAACCACCACGTTTAGCCTTCAAGTCAGTGTGCAAGCTTCTCGCTTTTTCGTGAATTTGATTTTGATCTTCCACCCATACCACAATCTTTCCATTTCAATTAACAATCCACTTCTTTGTTTTGTTATCACACTTGAGTACATTGGTCTAGATCCTTTTACATATTCAAGAATTTTCTGTCTGTCTTTCAAAAAATTTCCAACCGTTGACCGACTGAAACCCAACGCTTTACCAATGACTGAGGGTGTTACGTCTTTTTCAAAACGTTTAATTACTTCAACTTTCAGTTCCATTGTAATTTTAATTTTCTTAGATGCACAAACAACTATCAATTGCATCTGGTTTGCATTTGGGAGCCATGACGAGGACAAAAAGAGAGTTAATAGGGAAAAAAACAACAGTTTGCACTTGATCACACAAGTTAATGTGGTGAGGGTAAAGCGTACTGACGATCCCTCAAGGCATGTGGTTGGGCGACGCTTTACTCCCCACGTGCCACTCAGCCTTACCTCTACGCCACACAAACTAGTTCTCGTACATAAATACTACGAACCAGTCGTACATATGTCGCATCAGAGGGTGTTCGTAAGTTGGACGTTCGTACGTCGGGGACCTCCTGTATATGTTAATTTCTACAGACTGAGTCAGAAAACCTTTGAGAACTGCATCATGAAAATGTTTTTCACTTAACCCAATAAAGAATTTTCCGCTCTACAATTTAAACTACAGACACTCCCAGGTTACAGAACACTCGGCTTACAGAAATTCGAGGATACAGATTGCCTCCCATAAGTCCCATTATAAAAATTTTGGGGTTGCGCAAGAGTTTCCATTATTACAGAAGGTAACTAGTACGGCGT